>NC_041219.1:73904656-73905819 GCF_002837175.3 Physeter macrocephalus | reverse complement strand
ATGAACAGACCAATCACAAGTAATGAAATTGAAACTGTGATTAAAAAATCTTCCAACAAACAAAAGTCCAGGACCAGATGGCTTCACTGGTGAGTTCTATCAAACATTTAGAGAAGAGCTAACACCCATCCTTCTCAAACTCTTCCAAAAAATTGCAGACGAAGGAACACTCCCAAACTCATTCTATGAGGCCACCACCACCCTCATACCAAAACCAGACAAAGATACTACAAAAAAAGAAAATTACAGAACAATATCACTGATGACTATAGATGAAAAATCCTCAACAAAATACTAGCAAACAGAATCCAACAACACATTAAAAGGATCATGCACCATGATCAAGTGGGATTTATCTCAGGGTTGCAAGGATTCTTCAATATATGCAAATCAGTCAATGTGATACACCAAATTAACAAATCAAAAATAAAAACCATATGATCAACTGAATAGATGCAGAAAAAGCTTTTGATAAAATTCAACACCGATTTATGATAAAAACTCTCCAGAAAGTGAGCATAGAGGGAACCTACCTCAACATAATAAAGGCCATATACGACAAACCCACAGCAAACATCATTCTCAATGGTGAAAAGCTGAAACCACTTCCTCTAAGATCAGGAACAAGAAAAGGATGTCCACTCTCACCACTGTTATTCAACATAGTTTTGGAAGTCCTAGCCACAGTAATCAGAGAAGAAAAAGGAATACTAATTGGAAAAGAAGAAGTAAAACTGTCACTGTTTGCAGATGACATGATACTATACATAGAGAATCCTAAAGATGCCATCAGAAAACTACTGGAGCTCATCAGTGAATCTGGTCAAGTTGCAGGATATAAAATTAATGCACAGAAATCTCTTGCATTCCTATATACTAATGATGAAAAATCTGAAATAGAAATATAGGAAACACTCCCATTTACCACTGCAACAAAAAGAATAAAATACCGAGGAATAAACCCACCTAGGGAGACAATAGACCTCTATGCATAAAACTATAAGACACTCATGAAAGAAATTAAAGATGATACCAACAGATGGAGAGATATACTATGATCTTGAAATGGAAGAATCAATATTGTGAAAATGACTATACTACCCAAAGCAATCTACAGATTCAATGCAATCCCTATCAAACTACCAATGGCATTTTTTACGGAG
>NC_041219.1:73892739-73904467 GCF_002837175.3 Physeter macrocephalus | reverse complement strand
TAACACCATACACAAAAATAAACTTCAAATTGATTTAGAGGCCTAAATGTAAGATGGACAGTATAAAACTCTTAGAGGAAAACATAGGAAGATCACTCTATGACATAAATCACAGCAAGACCTTTTTTGATCCACCTCCTAGAGTAATGGAAATAAAAACAAAAATAAACAAATGGGACCTAATGAAACTTCAGTGCTTTTGCACAGCAAAGAAAACCATAAACAAGACGAAAAGATAACCCTCAGAATGGGAGAAAATATTTGCAAATGAATCATCGAACAAGGGATTAATCTGCAAAATATTTAAACAGCTCATGCTGTTCAATATTAAAGAAACAAACAACTCTATCCAAAAATGAGCATAATACCTAAATAGACATTTCTCCAAAGAAGACATACAGATGGCCAAGAAGCACATGAAAAGTTGCTCAACATCAGTATTAGAGAAATGCAAATGAAAACTACAATGAGGTATCACCTCACACCAGTTAGAATGGGCATCATCAGAAAATCTACAAACAACAAATGCTGGAGAGGGCGTGGAGAAAGGGGAACGCTCTTGCACTGTTGGTGGGAATGTAAATTGACACAGCCACTATGAAGAACAGTATGGAGGTTCCTTAAAGAACTAAAAATAGCATTACCATATGACCCAGCCATCCCACTCCTGGGCATATACCCAGAGAAAACCATAATTCAAAAAGACACATGCACCCCAAAATCTTCATTGCAGCCCTTTTTACAATAGCCAGGTCATGGAAGCAACGTAAATGCCCATCGACATACGATTGGATAAAGAAGTTGTGGTACATATATACAATGGAATATTACTCAGCCATAGGGCGTGGAGAAAGGGGAACGCTCTTGCACTGTTGGTGGGAATGTAAATTGACACAGCCACTATGAAGAACAGTATGGAGGTTCCTTAAAGAACTAAAAATAGCATTACCATATGACCCAGCCATCCCACTCCTGGGCATATACCCAGAGAAAACCATAATTCAAAAAGACACATGCACCCCAAAATCTTCATTGCAGCACTTTTTACAATAGCCAGGTCATGGAAGCAACGTAAATGCCCATCGACAGACGATTGGATAAAGAAGTTGTTGTACATATATACAATGGAATATTACTCAGCCATAAAAAGGAACGAAATTAGGTCACTTGTATAGACGTGGATGGGTCTAGAGACTGTCATACAGAGTGAAGTAAGTCAGAAAGAGAAAAACAAACATTGTATATTAACGCATATATGTGGAACCCAGAAAAATGGTATAGATGAACCAGTTTGCAGGGCAGAAATAGAGACACAGATGTAGAGAACAAACGTATGGACACCAAGGGGGGAAAGCGGCGCCAGGGTGGGGGTGGGGGTGTGATGATTTGGGCTATTGGGATTGACCTGTATACACTGATGTGTATTAAATGGATGACTAATAAGAAAAATAAATAAATAAATAAATAATAAAAAAGAATTTAGTTTAGCTGTTCTCCCTTAAAGCAGAAATACTCTTCTTTGGTAATCAGTCGTGGAAGAACATCTGTGGATAGGTGAAATGCTCTCAACACATCTGGTTTTGGGACTCATAGGGTTTTATTTCATAGCTGTGTTTCCAGATACTTGATTAGAGCTGGAGGTGGGGTGGGGTTGGAGGAACTGAAAAAGGGATGCTCTTCATAAAGATTTAAGTAAATATTAACTGCATTAAGTATTTTGTTAATTAAATAATTTTTATTATAAAATACTGTAACTTTTGTAGTATTTTAGTTCTTAGTGTTTATTTAAATATATTTCCAAAATTAAGCACACCATAATGTTTCCTTTTCATTTTATGATAGGTTTGTGACCAAATTATTGGAAGACCTTATCTTCTTTGTTGCTGATGTACCTAACAATGGACAAGACGTTCTGGATGTGGTAATCACCAAGCCAAACCGAGAACGTCAGAAATTAATGAGGGAACAAAACATATTGGCACAGGTGAATGTTTCCATGTACTAATTTTTCATATTTTATCTTTTTGAATTATAGTATCGGGAAAGTTCTTGTATTGGTTATCTATTGACGTGTAACAAGTTACCCCAAAACTTAGTGTCTCAAACCAGCAGATACTTACAGTTTCTGTGGATTAGGAATCTGTGGGTAGTTTAGGTGGACATTTCTTGCTCAGGGTGTTTCACAGGCTGCATGCAATCAAGGTGCTGGCTGGGCTGCAGTCAGCTCGAGGCTCAAATGGGAGAGGATTCACTTCCCAGCTCACTGGCATGGGCGTCCGCAGAGGGCTGCCTCAAGAGCTGGCAGCTTGCTTTCCTTAGAAGTGAGAGATCCAAGACAGAGCAAGAGAGGGCCTTCAGATGGAGGCCATAGTTTTCTTGTAACCTAATCTTAGAAGTAACATCTCATCATTTCTACCTTGTTTCTTAGTTAGAAGTGAGTCAACAAATCCAGCCCACAGTCAAGAAGACAGTATTCCATACAAGTATAATTCCAGGAAGCAGGGATCATTGGGGCCCATCTTGGAGACAGCCTATCACAGACCTTGAAAAACCTACGTGGTCAGACTGTCTCCAGAAAATATGCTCTAATGCTTTTTTAAGTACAATTTCCAGGGGAACTGGAAGCTGCCATCTTCATTTGCTTCCTACTTTTTTCCCTTTCTTCCTTCGAAAAGTAGGGCAGTCTATTCATCAGCTCTCAAGTGCCCTATACAATATTCTAGTTTTTTCCCTGGAAGTCTAGAGCTGCTTCTATGCTATGTCTTCCTGAAATTGTTCATAACATGTCAGTAAATTAATTTACTCCTTAATAATATGCACATTTGGACATGCCTACCTTCGTGCATTCTTTTTATTCTGATAATTGTTATATAAAGTAATGGGCTTCTGCATTAATTGTGGACTGAAGGAAGATACTTAAATAAAATTTGTGTTATTAATAGACATGTTCTTGTGGAGTTGGGAAAGGAAGACAGCAGACATATTGTCAAGTAATATTCTATAGCTGATTGTCTGAGTATATAAAATCAACGTTTTTCTCAAAGAAAGTAAAGGTTGCAAATCTAATGAGACAAAGCCTTTTCTGACATTAACATTTCTTTTGTATAAAACATTTGATTTCAAGGACTTTTAGGACCTTGAATGATTTATTAATATTATTTCAATGATTTATTAATATTATTTTCAACATATGTCAAACATTTTACTTTAGTATTATAAATAATAAAATTCAAGGTTTAGTGAATATAGAATTACTGAAGAAACTTTAATTCATGTTATATTTCATGAACTACAGAGGATAATTCCATTCCATTTCACTTTCTTGTATGACGCCTCATATCTTTGCCTAGGTGCTCTTTCATAAACAATTTGCTCATCCTACCAGTTCATCTCCAGGTGATCCTACCTGCTGTCTTGCTGCCTAAAAGAATTATATTCCTTAGTGATTTTTAAATACTTCCCAACTGCTAATCTTCTTACAAGAAGAATCTGAGTCACTGGGTATCACCAGCTGCCCATATGGCTCCTTATTTGTTTTGAATGCTTATGCATTCATTGATTTGGCCACATCTTTATGTATAGAAACAATAAATTAATTCTTTTATGAAGAGGTTTAAAAGCAATATTTGGGGGCAGTTTTCAGATGAAAAGTAAATATTTTCCTTATTATTTTGACTTTAGAAAGTTATAGAAAATAATAGAAAGAATTATAAAGCCTATCAAAATCAAACTCTATTTTAGTTCATCTGAATATGTTCATGTAACTTGGTACAACCTAACATCTTTATATTTTTATTTTAATAAAATAGAATTTCTAAACAAAATTAAGCATTTTATTTAAATATTGTTTTTGTCATTCAACTTAGGGAATCCTTTTAGCAGTATTTTTCTGTCCCTTAATATGTTGGTCTTGTATCCTAAAAAAATCTTTTTTTTTTACTACATGTTAATTCTATTCAAATATTACACAAGTGTTTCCCAGTCAGTGTGTAATAAACACACTGTTTATTGCAATGTTACAAAACGTGCACCTCCATTCATCAGAATAAGCTGTTGTTTTTTTTTTTCCTGATAGGTATTTGGGATTCTGAAAGCGCCCTTTAAGGAGAAAGCAGGAGAAGGCTCAATGCTGAGACTTGAAGATCTGGGGGATCAAAGATATGCCCCCTACAAGTACATGCTGAGGCTGTGCTATCGTGTGCTGAGACATTCACAGCAGGACTACCGGAAAAATCAGGTGGAGGGTGGCTCCCTTTTTACCTCTGTTTAACATCTAAAGTATGGGCAAAGTTCTTTGGTTACTGTTCTAAGACATTTAAATAGGAACGGGAAATTCTGCTTTGCAATGCAATGTTTTATATCGGCACCACACAAAAATGACCTAAAATGTATTTGAGCTGACATATGTATTTATTCTTCCACGTAAAATTAGGATTGTCAAGGGAGGATGTCTAAGTCCTTGTATGTGCATGGTATTAGCTCCTGCTGGGCAGGAGGCATGCTGGATATGTTATGTAAAGAGGAATGAGACATTTTTTGGCATTTCTAGGAGCATGTGCGGTATCAAATCACTGTGTGTAGGCCAAAGAGTTCATTGTCTGGTGGAAAAGATATGACATGTACATCTGAAACATAAGGTAGAGGCATAGAGGGGACAGGAGAGATAGGAGAGCATTGTGGGAATTCAGGAGAGAGAGGAGCTCAGCTGGGGGAACCCAGGAAGAGCACTTGGAGAAGAAGCATTTGGGTTGGATGAAAATCATTTTCAGAAATTATATGGGAACAAGCATTTTAGTGAAGAGGTATTTCTGAAAAGAGAATGATGGATCCTAGAAAGGGCACTTTCATCCCAAGATATTCCTAACTGTGGAGGACAGGGAACCCAGGCGTGTCCAGGGATATAGCTAAAAGTTCCCAACTGCAAGTGAAGTTTCTTTTAAGTCTCAGTTTTGTCTTAAAATATATATTATATTTTGCAATGTGCTCAATAATACACATTTGCTTAATATAAAATTGCTTTCAGTTAATTATCATTTGGTACATTAGTGTCCCATGTTTCTCTTAGCCAGTTGGAGAGATGAGTACATAGTTTGTAAACTTCACTGATGCGTTTGGTACAAGGAAGGATGCTGTAAGAGAAAGCTGGGAAGGCAGGTAGGGCTGAGCCATGGAGGGGCTAGGTTGTCAGGCCTGGAGGCTGAAAGTTATTTGGGAATAGTTAGTATTTACTGAGTGCTTACATTTTACCAGGCTCAGTTCTAAGCACTTTTCACAACATAATTTGGTTAATACTGAGTTAAGATGAAGAACTGACGCACAGAGAGGTTAAATAAATTGCCAAAGAATACACAGTTTTGACTGGAGCCAGTATTCAGACCCAGGCTCTTAATAATCAGTACTGCCTCTAAAGTAGTCTAAAAGTTATTTGGTAAGAAAAAAAAATTGCTTTAAAAAAAAGTGTGAAAATACATTTTTTTTGAAATTCAGTTTAAAGATTAAGAAAAAGTCTAAAAAGAATATGTAAAACAGATTAACCAGAAGATAAATAATTTGACAAGGACAAGAGTGAAGAAGCAGACAATATAAACAGATTCTTAAATGCTTTTAAATGTAATCCTAGTTATAAACATTTTTCCTCCCAATTGAAAATGCTTGTCATTGGAATTATTTTTCCCAACTTCGTTGCATTCCTTTAAGATGGCAAGGTAATGTAGGTAGAGTTATGTTGTTTTATTGGAAGGAAAATTAAGTTCCACAACGTCAAATGACAGACCTTCAAGCACCCAGAGAGTCAGCTTCCGAGAAGCCCCAGATACCAGGGCCACATTATTCAGCGGAGGTCAGGGATGGGGGTGGGACTGGCGGTCACTCCGTGGCCTCATTTCCCTTCTTGGGTCTAGAAAGATCTACTTTGCTAGACAGGCCTCCACTCCACACTACATGCAATAGTCTATGAGAGAGATTGAATTAACTGAAAAAATCAATAGATCTACAGGGTTTACCTGGTACCCTCAGAACCACAGAACCCCCTAATGTGCGTGTCCTCCGTTGCACTCAGTCTTTGGAAGGGTCCTGTGGACCCGCTTTCCACAGCACTGCCCTGTGCTTCAGCACCGGATATCCTTGGTTTGGCTGTTCTGCTAGTACCTAGTAGATTGTCCAGGCAGCACGTCTCAATTGGTGTCTTTTCCCAGTCCCTCGAGGTCTGGCACAAAGTTCTTTCTCACTCCTCCCTGTCTAAGTTGGGGACTCGCATGCCTGGTGTCCTGAGGAGGGACTTCCCTGCTGGCGCAGTGGTTAAGAATCTACCTGCCAATGCAGGGGACATGGGTTTGAGCCCTGGTCCAGGAAGATCCCACATGCCGCGGAGCAACTAAGCCCGTGCTCCACAGCTACTGAGCCTGCGCTCTAGAGCCTGTGAGCCACAACTGCTGAGCCCACGTGCCGCAAGTACTGAAGCCCGTGTGCCTAGAGCGCATGCTCCGCAACAAGAGAAGCCACCACAATGAGAAGCCCGTGCGCCGCAACGAAGAGTAGCCCCCACTCGCCGCAACTAGAGAAAGCCTGTGTGCAACAATGAAGACCCAATGGAGCCAAAAATAAATAATAATAATAATTTTAAAAAAGCTTGAGCAGAAAGACTTTCTACTTTTTGCATAATTCCTTGTTCTCCTTTATCCTCACCTATATTTTATAGAGTCCTAATAGGGAATTCTTTTGTGATTTAGTACTAACCCAAATCTTTCATGTTGAGTTTCTGTTTATTGTTATTTATAGAATTTGGAAACACCTCTAATTTCGTTTGATTATTTACTGGCATCTTGATCTATTTATCAAACATCTTGGAGGTTTGCCTTATAGCAGGGTCTGATTATAATAGTCGTACAAGTGTATAAATTAATACATATCTTTAAAATGATACACTAATAGAAGACATTTACTTTACTTAACTGGTACCCAATATACAAAACCATCATTTTGAAAAAGGCCACAGAATTGCTGCCTAGAATATAATGAGATTTGTACAACCAGTATCATTTTCAAGGAACAGGTAGGTTCCAGTAAATCTTAAGGCAAAAACACTTTCTAATCAATAAATTTTCCCATCGTAGAAAACATCCCCAAGGAGAATCCCCAAGAAATTGAAGTGGAAACTTTGGATTGTGGACGGGTTTAAGCTTACCAGTGCTGTGGTTGGCTGAGATGTGGCTTGGAAGAGAGGCGAGGTGGTGGGAAGGGGAAGGAACAGGTGGAATCATGCATGAGGGAAGCTCGCCAGTGGCTTTCTCTTGCTCTAAGAATGGATGTTTCTGTGTTCACCGTGGCTCGCAAGGACGTCACCTCCCATGTCAGCTCTTGCTTTCTGCTCACTCGCTGTACTCCAGCCACAGTGGCCACCTTGTGTTTACAGAACTCCCAAGACTGGGTTCCACCATTACAGAGCCTTCCACTTGGTACTCCCACTGCTTGATGGCTTCTCTCCCCACGGCTGCCTCCTTTTTATCATTTCCATCATTTCTATCATAGGTCAAATGTCCCCTCTTCAAGAGTCTACCCCATCTCAAGTTGTCACCTTTTCCCATCCCTCTGTTTCTTTCATTTCACTTCTCAACATGTAAAATGATCCTATTTACTACCTCATTGACTGCCCCTTCTCACTAGGATGTAAGCTCTATGGGAGCTTATCTCTTGTCTTACTGCCGCATCCCTAGTCTCGCAGACAGTACCTGGAATGGCTTTCCAGAAATATGTCTTGAATGAATGGATCTGATCAATAAAGTGATCAATCGCATTATCTTGTTGGATAGCTTTTTAAAGACAAAAAGTGCTGTGAAATTTTATCATTATTTTAAAGAGATTTAATAGGTCATTGTGGTATATGTACAAAAAAGAAATCAGCTAAGTTCACCTGGGATCGTCATGTAACGGTATAGAGCTCATGCTTCATGAACCAAATGTCAAAGAGTCATTTTTGTTTTTATAATTATGCCAGAATCCTAGGTTGTAGCTCTTAGTGAGTGTTTGAAGAAGGGCGTCTGTTATACTGGTGAAATCATTACTTACCATGTCATAAAAAATTGTCATTTTAACTCAGTTTATTTTTGTTTTTCTCAGTTGTAAGAGTGTAAGCACCCGTATGAAAAATTATTACTAGGCACGTAATTTTCTGTTATAATTTGAATGAGGTATATGCGAATATATTTCCATTTCCTTCCTCAAATATCCTATTTACTAAAGAATTATTTATTTGCTCTTCATTAACAATAATTTTTAGCGAGTTTTCTGTTATGAATAAATTAATCAATGTTGCTGACCCTAATAGAACCTGTTATTTCTGAGCTCTTTGGCAGTGCATTCTGACAGTCTTTCTCCTTTGTAGGAATATATTGCTAAGAATTTCTGTGTCATGCAGTCCCAGATTGGCTATGATATTTTGGCAGAAGATACCATCACAGCTTTGTTGCACAACAACAGAAAACTACTAGAGAAACACATCACAGCAAAAGAAATAGAAACATTTGTTAGTTTACTCAGGAGAAATCGGGAGCCAAGGTTTGAAGTGGTTCATGCGGTATTCTTTTCTTGTGGGGACTGTGGCTTTTTGCTTTATTTTTAGAACTTTTTAAAAATTCGAATTGTTTCCCGGACAAAACAGTGTTGGGCTTATTGCTATAATAATTATGTACCATAAAGAGTTATTATCTCATAGGAGATCAAAACCCTTTATAGACGTATTTAAGTGTAATTGATGTTCACTCTGATAACTTGTGTTTTTATAGTACCCCATAGTTTTTCAAAATATATTCATATTTCATTCAGTTCAATACATTTCCTCATTTAAACCCTTGCACATTCTCATGAAGTACACTGGTCGTATAATATTATCCACATTTTAGAGATGAGAAAATAGAAGCCTAGAGACCAACTAGGAACAGAATTTAGAGTTTCTGACTCCACATCAAGTACCCTGTCTCTTATACCATGCTGCCTTATCTGGGAGAAATGAATGCAGAAAAGTCAAGCAGATTGACAAAATTTTCTTATTTAGCAAGCAAATAAGTGTTAGAAGGTAGAATTGGGCCTCGGACTTGACCAGGCCATATTCACGTTGATTAAGTATGTGCTGTATGTCTGTTTTACTCAGTACAACATCAGCTTTGATCTGGCTTTGTTTTTTGTTTGTTTGTTTTTTTGTGGTATGCGGGCCTCCCTCTGTTGTGGCCCCTCCCGTTGCGGAGCACAGGCTCCGGACGCGCAGGCCCAGCGGCCATGGCTCACGGGCCCAGCCGCTCCGCGGCATGTGGGATCCTCCCAGACCGGGGCGCGAACCTGGTTTCCCTGCATCGGCAGGCGGACGCGCAACCACTGCGCCACCAGGGAAGCCCTCTGGCTTTGTTTTGATATTGTAAATAAAACAAGTCACAGTGCTGTGGGATGAATATCACCAAATAAATAAAAGCAAACATATCATTTTTGGAAACAAGATTTGTCCTAAATACAAATAATTGGATATTTAATTTGTTTCTAATGGTGCAGTAGATAAGCAACACATTAGAAAAATGTTGCATGGAAATAATATTAAAAATATATCTAGAAAGTCAGTTTCATTATATCTCAAAGTATATTTGGGGAGATGATTTTATAAGATGCTTTTTGTTAATGATCAATTTAATTTTTTCTCTTGTCAGGTTTTTGGATTATTTATCAGATCTCTGTGTGTCTAATACCACCGCTATACCTGTAACTCAAGAACTCATCTGCAAATTTATGTTGAGCCCAGGCAATGCAGATATTCTCATTCAAACTAAGTAAGCCCAGATGATGGAGACATCCTTTTCTGTTCATTATTTGTAAGCAATGCAGTTCCTTATCATGTTTCTGAATGAGTTTGTTCATAGATTTTGTGTGTGTTATTTATTTCAAGGCTGGTCTCAATGCAAGGAGACAACCCCATGGAGAGCGCCATCCTTTCAGATGACATTGATGAGGAAGAAGTTTGGCTCTACTGGATTGACAGCAACAAGGAACCTCATGGCAAAGCTATCAGGCACCTTGCTCAGGAAGCAAAAGAAGGCACCAAGGCTGATTTAGAAGTTCTTACCTACTACAGGTTAAGTATTGTAGAGAATCGTAATTCTCAGTCTCACATATTCATTGAGAGATGATTCTCTGATATCTCGAAAAGTTAGGTATCTATGAAGAAGAAATTTAAGAAGTTGTGTCAGAACTAGGGTAGCTGAAATATTTAGTATTATTTAAAATATTCACAATAAATGTGAACATCTGTGTTTTCCACATATACCACTTGCAATTTTCTAATTTTCCACTAGTTTGGAACTGTTGTGCAGCAAAGGATTTTTTCCTCTTGTTGACTGGTGTGGGTGCAGATGAGAGACGTGTTGGGACCTAGGTAATCGAGTTGAGAGGGAGGTGAAATTGGGGCTGGGGAAGCTGATCCGGTTGTAGGGGTGGCCTCAGAGAAAGTTAGCTGGTAGTTATGTATATACCACTTGTGATTATGTGGAGACCTAGGGCTTCAGAGAAACTGGTGTCTTTAGCTGTGAAAGTTCAGTGGGGGCATATGGCAGTCGAAATTTCAATGGTAGTTGTTGGTGGTCAGTATATTGGGAGCAAGAAACTAGCTGGTGTTTTTGAGTCTAAGCCCTGGAAACCCAAGGCAGAAGCCCTTGGGCAACTTTGGGCCCAAAGGACAGGAATCTGAGAAAGGCAGAGAATTCACTGTATTCCTTGGTTTCTGTAGCTACAGCTACAAAGCCAAAGGCTACTTTCTGGATCTCAGAGGCTGATGAATCCAAGTGTACCAATGCCTTTGGATTGATTACATTTGGTTTGGGAACCGAGTGGGTCTCCCCTTGGAGTGTAGATACCAGAGCCTGGAGCTGAGTGAGCCTGGGCAACGCAGAGAGAGATGGTTTCATGTGAGCTGTTGTCCATAGCCTACAGGCTTAGTGTATTTGCAGACCTAGGAAACCGAGAACTGAGAGCCTAATGACATTCTTCACCAGATATATGTTGCTGGAACAAGTAAGGGAAGTTGCAACTGAATGGGCATAGAGGTGATTTCATCTGTGTGTTGTCATTTGATCACTTAACCTACTACCAGAAGAGTTTGACTCCAGTTATCACCTACAATGGGAAATATGGGAATCATAAAAGTAGATGCTGATTGATACTAACATTTATGAACTTTATCAAGATAAGACAAATAATGCTATATGTTTAATATTTTTAAGGTACCAGCTAAATCTCTTTGCAAGGATGTGCTTGGATCGCCAGTATCTGGCCATAAACCAGATTTCTACACAGCTCTCTGTTGATCTTATCCTGCGGTGTATGTCAGATGAGAGCCTTCCCTTTGACCTCCGAGCATCTTTTTGTCGCCTTATGCTGCACATGCATGTTGACCGGGATCCCCAGGAGTCTGTGGTGCCTGTTCGCTATGCCAGGCTCTGGACAGAAATCCCCACGAAGATCACGATTCATGAGTATGTTTGGAAAAATTTCTTTTTTTTTTTTAAATTTTTGAATGTTATTTATTTTATTATACAGCAGGTTCTTATTAGTCATCAATTTTTTTTTTTTTTTTTTTTTTTTTTTGCGATACATGGGCCTCTCCCTGTTGTGGCCTCCTCCGTTGGAGAGCACAGGCTCCGGATGCGCAGGCTCAGCGGCCATGGCTCACGGGCCCAGCCGCTCCGCGGCACGT
>NC_041219.1:73890924-73892036 GCF_002837175.3 Physeter macrocephalus | reverse complement strand
TTTTTTTTTTTTTTTTTTTTTTTTTTTTTTTGCGGTACATGGGCCTCTCACTGTTGTGGCCTCCTCCGTTGTGGAGCACGGGCTCTGGACGCGCAGTCTCAGCGGCCATGGCTCACGGGCCTAGCCACTGCATGGCATGTGGGATCTTCCTGGACCAGGGCACGAACCCGTGTCCCCTGCATTGGCAGGTGGACTCTCAACCACTTCGCCACCAGGGAAGCCCAGTCATCAATTTTATCCACATCAGTGTATACATGTCAATCCCAATCACCCAATTCAGCACACCACCATCCCCACCCCACCACGGTTTTCCCCCCTTGGTGTCCATACGTTTGTTCTCTACATCTGTGTCTCAATTTCTGCCCTGAAAACTGGTTCATCTGTACCATTTTTCTAGGTTCCATATATATGCGGTGCATGTGTCTTTTTGAATTATGGTTTTCTCAGGGTAGATACCCAGTAGTGAGATTACAGGATAATATGGTAATTATATTTTTAGTTTTTTAAGGAACCTCCATAATGTTCTCCATAGTGGCTGTATCAATTTACATTCCCACCAACAGTGCAAGAGGGTTCCCTTTTCTCCACACTCTCTCCAGCAATTGTTGTTTGTAGATTTTCTGATGATGCCCATTCTAACTGGTGTGAGGTGATACCTCATTGTAGTTTTGATTTGCATTTCTCTAATAATTAGTGATGTTGAGCAGCTTTTCATGTGCTTCTGGCCATCTGTATGTCTTCTTTGGAGAATTTTCGTCTTGTTTATGGTTTCCTTTGCTGTGCAAAAGCTTTTAAGTTTCATTAGGTCCCATTTGTTTATTTTTATTTTTATTTCCATTACTCTAGGAGGTGGATCAAAAAAGATCTTGCTGCGATTTATGGCAAAGAGTGTTTTTCCTTTGTTTTCCTCTAAGAGTTTTATACTGCCCGGTCTCACATTTAGGTCTCTAATCCATTTTGAGTTTATTTTTGTGTATGGTGTTAGGGAGTGTTCTAATTTCATTCTTTTACATGTGGCTGTCCAGTTTTCCCAGCACCACTTATTGAAGAGACTGTCTTTTCTCCATTGTATATCCTTGCCTCCTTTGTCATAGATTAGTTGACCATAGGTG
>NC_041219.1:73889682-73890644 GCF_002837175.3 Physeter macrocephalus | reverse complement strand
TTTGTGCCAGGACCATATTGTCTTGATTACTGTAGCTTTGTAGTATAGTTTGAAGTCAGGGAGTCTGATTCCTCCAGCTCCATTTTTTTCCCTCAAGCCTGCTTTGGCTATTCGGGGTCTTTTGTGTCTCCAAACAAATTTTAAGATGTTTTGTTCTAGTTCCGTAAAATATGCCATTGGTAATTTGATAGGGATTGGATTGAATCTGTAGATTGCTTTGGGTAGTATAGTCATTTTCACAATATTGATTCTTCCAATCCAAGAACATAGTATATATCTCTCCATCTGTTGTTACCATCTTTAATTTCTTTCATGAGTGTCTTATAGTTTTCTGCATACAGTTCTTTTGTCTCCCTAGGTAGGTTTAATCCTAGGTATTTTATTCTTTTTGTTGCAATGGTAAATGGGAGTGTTTCCTTAATTTCTCTTTCAGATTTTTCATCATTAGTGTATAGGAATGTAAGAGATTTCTGTGCATTAATTTTGTGTCCTGCAACTTGACCAAATTCATTGATTAGCTCTAGTAGTTTTCTGGTGCCCGTACTAGGGCACGAACCCGTGTCCCCTGCATCGGCAGGCGGACTCTCAATTACTGCGCCACCAGGGAAGCCCCCTGGAGAGTTTTTATCATAAATGGATGTTGAATTTTGTCAAAAGCTTTTTCTGCAGCTCTTGAGATGATCATATGGTTTTTATTCTTCAATTTGTCAATCTGGTGTATCACATTGATTGATTTGTGTATATTAAAGGATCCTTGCTTCCCTGGGATAAATCCCACCTGATCATGGTGTATGATCCTTTTAAGGTGTTGTTGGATTCTGTTTGCTAGTATTTTGTTGAGGATTTTTTCATCTATAATCATCAGTGATATTGGTCTGTAATTTTCTTTTTTTGTAGTATCTTTGTCTGGTTTTGGTATCAGGGTGATGGTGGCCTCATAGAATGAGTTTGGGAGTGTTCCT
>NC_041219.1:73859691-73888901 GCF_002837175.3 Physeter macrocephalus | reverse complement strand
TTTGTTCTTCTTTCTCTAGTTCCTTTAGGTGTAAGTTTAGATTGTTTATTTGAGATTTTTCTTGTTTATTGAGGTAGGCTTGTATAGCTATAAACTTCCCTCTTAGAACAGCTTTTGCTGCATCCCATAGGTTTTGGATTGTTGTGTTTTCTTTGTCATTTGTCTCTAGGTATTTTGTGATCTCCTCTTTAATTTCTTCAGTGATCTCTTGTTTATTTAGTAATGTATTGGCTAGCCTCCATGTTTTTGTGTTTTTTACGTTTTTTTCCCTGTAACTGATTTCTAATGTCATAGTGTTGTGGTCAGAAAAGATGCTTGATATGATTTCCATTTCTTAAAGTTACTGAGGCTTGATCTGTGACCCAAGATGCAATCTATTCTGGAGAATGTTCCGTGCGCACTTGAGAAGAAAGTGTAGTCTGCTGTTTTTGAATGGGATGTCCTATAAATATCAGTTAAATCTATATGGTCTGTTGTGTCATTTAAAGCTTCTGTTTCCTTATTTATTTTCTATTTGGATGTTCTATCCATTGGTGTAAGTGAGGTGTTAAAGTCCCCCACTACTATTGTGTTACTGTCAATTTTCTCTTTTACAGCTGTAGCAGTTGCCTTATGTATTGGGGTGCTCCTATGTTGGGTGCATATATATTTATAATTGTTATATCTTCTTCTTGGATTGATCCCTTGATCATTATGTAGTGTCCTTCCTTGTCTCTTGTAGCATTCTTTATTTTAAAGTCTCTTTTATCTGTTATGAGTAATGCTACTCCAGCTTTCTTTTGATTTCCATTTGCATGGAATATCTTTTTCCCTCCCCTCACTTTCAATCTGTATGTGTCCCTAGGTCAGAAATGGGTGTCTTTTAGGCAGCATATATATGAGTCTTGTTTTTGTATCATTCAGCAAGCCTGTGTCTTTTGGTTGGATCATTTAATCCATTCATGTTTAAGGTAAGTATCGACATGTATGTTCCTATGACCGTTTTCTTAATTGTTTTGGGTTTGTTTTTGTAGGTCCTTTTCTTCTCTTGTGTTTGCCACTTAGAGAAGTTACTTTAGCATTTGTTGTAGAGCTGGTGTGGTGGTGCTGTATTCTCTTAGCTTTTGCTTGTCTGTAAAGCTTTTGATTTCTCCATCGAATCTGAATGAGATTCTTGCTGGGTAGAGTAATATTGGCTGTAGGTTCCTCCCTTTCATCACTTTAAGTATATCATACCCCTCCCTTCTGGCTAGTGGAGTTTCTGCTGAGAAATCAGCTGTTAACCTTATGGGAGTTCCCTTGTATGTTATTTGTCATTTTTCCCTTGCTGCTTTCAATAATTTTTCTTTGTCTTTAATTTTTGTCAGTTTGATTAATATGTGTCTCAGCGTGTTTCTCCTTGGGTTTATCCTGTATGGGACTCGCTGTGCTTCCTGGACTTGGATGGCTATTTCCTTTCCCATATTAGGGATGTTTTAGACTATAATCTCTTCAAATATTTTCTCGGGTCCTTTCTCTCTCTCTTCTCCTTCTGGGACCCCTATAATGTGAATTTTGTTGTGTTTAATGTTGTCCCAGAGGTCTCTTAGGCTGTCTTCATTTCTTTTTATTTTTTTTTCTTTATTCTGTTCTGCAGCAGTGAATTCCACCATTCTGTCTTCCAGGTCACTCTTCTGTTCTTCTGCCTCAGTTATTCTGCTATTGATTCCTTCTAGTATATTTTTCATTTCAGTTATTGTATTGTTCTTCTCTGTTTGTTTGTTCTTCTAGATCTTTGTTACACATTTCTTGCATCTTCTGGATCTTTGCCTCCATTCTTTTTCCGAGGTCCTGGATCATCGTCACCATCATTATTCTGAATTCTTTTTCTGGAAGCTTGTCTAACTCCACTTCATTTAGTTGTTTTTCTGGGGTTTTATCTTGTTCCTTCTTCTGGTACATTGCCCTCTGCCTTTTCATCTTGTCTGCCTTTCTGTGAATGTGGTTTTTGTTCCACAGGCTGCAGGATTGCAGTTCTTCTTGCTTCTGCTCTGGAAAAATTTCTTGAAGACTTTAAATTCAGCAGATGAACTCAATGATTTTGATTATGTCTGCAACTTTTAAAGAATTTTTATTGAAATATAGTTGATTTACAGTGTTGTGTTAATTTGTACTATACAGCAAAGTGATTTGGTTATACATACCTATACATTCTTTTTCATCTTCTTTTCCATTACAATTTATCACAGAATATTGAGTGTGGTTCCTTGTGCTATACAGTAGGACCTAGTTGTTGATCCATTCTATACATAATAGTTTGCATCTACTAATCCCAAATTCCCAATCCATCCCTCCCCCAAATGTCTTCAGTTTTGAAATGAAATATAACGAAAGGCATTTCTTTATTCAGACTTGGATTGTTAATCTTCCAAATGCAAACAAGATACTCTTTTTGGAAAGTAAAATGACAACTCTTGATAATAGAAGAGTTATTCTCAAAACCGATAAACAGAAATCATGTAAAACAAGGAGGAACAATTAATAAAAGGAGTAAAAATGGTAGACTCTGATTTAAATGCTTTACATGTATTAACTCGTTTCAAAATAGCCCCATTTTACAGATGAGGGTACAAAGTTTAGAAAGGTTAATTATTTTACCCAAGTTTAGAAGTCAAGAGGTTAAAATATATATTTTTTCCTATTTAAATGATTACAATCAATTTAACTTCCTTTAAATTCTTTCTGTCTTCCCAGATATGATTCTATAACTGACTCTTCCAGAAATGATATGAAGAGGAAATTTGCACTGACAATGGAATTTGTTGAAGAATACTTGAAAGAGGTTGTAAATCAGCCTTTTCCTTTTGGAGATAAAGAAAAAAACAAACTGACATTTGAGGTAATTTTTTAAAACAATTAATCCGTGAGGTTATTCAATTTACGCGGTCTAAAATTAGATACATTGAACATCAAAGATTTTTTTCCCTCTAATATTTAGGATGTTTTAGTAATTAGGTAGTTAAATTCATGAACATATGATTCCCTCTGCCACTGATTAAAAGATAGGTTTGTTGCTCTAATTATACCTGATATAGAATACTAATTTTTTTTTTTTTTTTTCTGCGGTATGTGGGCCTCTCACTGTGTGGTCTCTCTCGTTGCGGAGCACCGGCTCCGGACGCACAGGCTCAGTGGCCATGGCTTACGGGCCTAGCCGCTCCATGGCATGTGGGATCTTCCCGGACCGGGGCACAAACCCATGTCCCCTGCATCGGCAGGCGGACTTTCAACCACTGCGCCACCAGGGAAGCCCCTAAATATTTTATGTATAATTATCTGTTAGATACTCTGCTTTTTTAAGTTTCATTTATTGTGTAAGTTTTATTGCATTTAATGAACAAAGACAGCTTTGCTTATTTATAAACTGTTTGGATACATTTTTTTCATCTCCATGAAGGTAATGTTTTTAGGCTTATTAAACTGAATTGAAATACCCCCAGTTATAATATCACTTTGGGGATATAGGGAAAAAACTATAGAAAAGATGCCATTACATGATATCTGGGGTATTAGGTGCCTACTGGTTTGTAACAGATTACCCCCAAACTTAGAAGCCCAAAGCAACAAGCATGTATTATCTCACAGTTTCTGTGGATCAGGAGTTTGGGAGGGCTTATTAGTTGGGTAGTTCTAGGTCAGGGTCTCTCATGAGGTCAGGATCTCCCAAGCTATTGATTGGGGTTGCAGTTTCTGTGGGTCAGGAATCTGAGAGGGCTTATTAGTTGGATGGTTCTAGGTCAGGGTCTCTCAGGAGGTCAGGGTCTCAGAAGCTGTTGATTGGGGTTGCAGTCATCTGGGGTTAGATGATCCGCTTCTAAGATCACTTGTGTGGTTGCTGGCAGCTATACTTCCTTGCTGGCTATTGTCTAGACACCTCATCTTCTTGCCGTGTGGGCCTTTCCATAGACTGCCTCAGTGTCCTTACAGTATGGCACCTGGCTTCCCCCAGAGCAACCATTAGAGAGAGAGAAAGAGAGAGCCCAAGATGGAAGTTGCAATCTCCTATAACCTAATCTTAGAACTGTCGTGTCATCACTTCTGCTGTATGCTGTTGGAGACACTGACTACCCCTGGGGCAATGTGGAAGGAGACCCTACATTGGGCGCCATCTTGGAAGCTGGCTCTCACACCTAGTATGTCCTATAGTATCCAGGAGACCACACAGTGGCATAAGGAACATATATTTCTAGAGAAATTTCTTGGATAATATTCATTCATTAAAGTAATTCATTAACGTAACTATTTATTAAGTGGTTTCCTACTGTCGTAAGTTAATGTTTAAATAAGAGGTAAATCATTCTAATGTAAACCTCTTTTAACTACCCTGATACAACTAAAATCTTGTCTTGTCCCTTCCTTGCTGGCTGTTGACAAGATACCTCATCTTCTTGTCACATGGGCCTTTGATGGGTTTGATGAACTGGTCTTATTTGGATTTAATTCTAAACTTGACTAAATTGGAGTTCAGTGCTTGCTTTCGCAGGTATTTCAATTCCTAGGTATTAAAGAGTTAGAAAGTTTAGAAATACCTGCACTAGCTTAGACAATAAAAAGTCAATGCTAATTTCCGTTCCTAATGTTTTTCTTTTATTTTTCACCTTCTCCCTGCCTTTTTAAAATTAAGGTGGTCCACTTGGCTCGGAATCTTATATACTTTGGATTTTATAGTTTCAGTGAATTATTAAGGCTAACAAGAACACTTCTGGCTATCCTCGATATCGTTCAGGCCCCCATGTCATCGTATTTTGAAAGATTAAGCAAATTTCAAGATGGAGGTAAGAACTTTGGAGAAAAGTTATAATCTTTTTGGTATTCCTTTGAGGTGAGATAGAAAACAAATCTACAGAGAAGTGGTTGTTAACATGTACCTACTAATATATGTGTGCAAATGGATTGTCATCCTGTGATAGGACTGAGTGACCAGAGGCTGGATGTACAAACATTCTTCTCTGTTTTTAATGAAAAGCTTTAAAAGACAACTTCATAAGATCAATGAATTCCACCTTCAGCAGCTCATGTTACGGTCAATCCACTAGTGAAGTATTATGTGTTAAAAAATAAAAACATCTTATTATTTGTGATCATCCTGGTGTGTGTCATGTGCTGGCTACACTTCATAGCATGGCATAAAAAGTGCAGAGAATGGGCACACTCAGGGTCACACCAGAGAAGCAGAGAGTGCAAGGCTAGCACAAGAGGCAATACGGTAAAGTGGGCCAGAGAGCATGCGCTTCTGAGTCAGAGTGCCTATGTTCAAATCCTGCCTTGACCGTTTATTAACTTAGGCAAGGTACTTATCTTCTCCAAGAGTTTCTTTTCTTATCTGAGGTATGACGTTGAAAATAGCAGTATCTTCCTGACAGTCTCCATGTGAGAATTAAGTGAATGTGTACAACATATTCAAAGCACTTATAACAGTGCCCATCTCATAACTCAATAAAATTTTTTTCAGATGGTGATTGTCTTTAAGTTGGATGCTCTGAAAATACCGTGTGGTATAGAATTGTTTGCAGAATGTATACTGAAGAGTGCATTTAAGGTATACAGCTGTAAGGAAGTGGGGAAGGTAGGACTGGGCAGACAGAGAAGCTGAGCCACAGTGAGGTTACAGTTGACGTCATTGCTGCTCCTACAGGGAGCTCTGGAGCTGAGTTGGCCCTTCAAAGTGGTCACAAATTAAGGCAAAGGGCCTGAGCTTTATATCCTCACATTAGCCAGCCTTGACTGCTGGCTTCATCACAGAGGGGGTATGTAGCCTTGGGTAAGGCAGTTCCCCCTGGACAAGGGTCACTCTTAGTGGGAAGCACGGCTTCGAGAAGACAACAGTCATCATGCCCAGCAACTGAGGAAATAGATGCCTCAGCTCCAAGAGGTGATACGGGTGGAGCACAATGTATCCACTATAGTATCCACTACAGGATTAAACAGTAAAGCCAGAAATCTAACTTCACACATAGGGAAAAAATATCTGACTAGGAATGATAAACAAACAAGTAGCTGAAGTAATTAATTGTGATGCCTAAATCTCAGTTCCTTCTACATCTGCCAAAAATCTGTACAGACCAATAAAAAGCAAATTATACACCATAAATCCCTCATCTTCAGCAGAACTAGAAGACAGAGGGCAGTCCGAACTTCAATTATTATAAGTGGAAAAGCAACGTCAGTTTTTAGTGGCACTGTCTCACTGTTCCTACTGAGAGCCTCTGTGGACAGTTAGGGAGTTCTGGAAAAACCTTGTGGAAGAGACAGGAAGGGATTGTGTGAAAATCACCCTTAGAATTCCTTGGCGGTCCAGTGGTTAGGACCCCTTGCTTCCACTTCTGGGGGCCTAGGTTCAATCTCTGGTCAGGGAACTAAGATCCATCAAGCCGCATGGTGTGGCCCCCAAAAAAAAGAAAAGAAAAGAAGAAAGAAAATCACCCTTAGAAAATGAAAGTCTGTCTATCCTAAGGGTGAAAATATTGAAAGAGATTCCAGGTAGATAAGAGCACTGAGTAAGGAGGAAGGAACTTGAAAGTACACAGGTAGCAGTTGTGGAAAAGCAATGCTTCTAGAGATGAACAAGGTTAAAAGTAAGGAAGAGGCACCCTTTGGAGTCTTGTTGGTGGAGGCAAAAAGAAGCAAGGTGGGGAAATCTAGAATACCAGATAAAAGAAACTAACACAGTATTGTGAAGCAATTATACTCCAATAAAGATCTATTAAAAAAAATTGAAGAAAATATAACTCTTCCTCAACTGCCCCCCAACAAAAGCCAGACTTTAAAGAAACTGTACTTCATGACTCAGACAGAAGAGGGTGCTCCTGAACTGAAGTTCTTGTAAACCAGCTCATGTTGTCACCTTGTCCATGAAATGCAGAAATGTAATCAAGCTTCATCTCTGTGAAAGGACTGTAAGATCAAAACAGAATGCACAATCAAAACATTTCAGTTGATGGAAATTTCTCTCTGAACATCAGCCATGAAAGAGAAGAAAATTGTAACATGATACTCTAAACTGAATTAAGTATCTTCAAACATGAAACATGAACGTATGAAATACACCTTGAATCATAAATCCAAGAAGTAAGGTTAGAAATGGACCAACACAAACCAGTCGGAAATGAAATGAAAGTTGATTGGACTCAGAAAAGAAAAAGACTTTATTATTATTATTTTTAGAAATAACAGACCGAATTACAAGATATCAAAGGAAGAATACATTTGAATGAAACTATAGTAAGCACCATTGAAGAAAGGCAGGGGAACAGTGATGAGAATGTTAAGGATTTAAAGAAACAAGTAAAAATGGTCAGTGAGAAATTGGTTGAAATGGAAGAAAGGCAAAGAAGAGCCATCATATGAATAATTGGAGTCCCTGAAAAAGAAAAACAAAACAGTGGAACAGACCTGAGATTTAAAATTCCAATCCAAGAAAAACATTCTGTAACTAAAAGATAACCTGAATTCTACATGGTGAAGTTATGTAGGATGGTAATCTCCAAGACTTAAGACATAGAAAAATGAAACTATTATATATAGTATATATTCAGACAGAGTGGTGAGGGGGACAGGGAGGCACTATGAAAGCAAATGGAGAAAAAAGGAAAGGAAAGATGCTTCCTGGTATGATGCTTTTTGCAATACCCAGTTTACTTTACACCAGACCATTCTTTAAAAACTTAGAAATTGATTTTGACTTTTGTTCTCAATGCTTATAGTCTGCTTTCAGAGTTATACCCTCCAGAGTATTTTATTCCTCTGAAAATTTGCTGATATCTTGTACGTACTCTCCACTGTCCTGTATGTGTCTGCCCTCTAAGACACGTTTTTTACTCTTTTCAATATTTCATAATTCTCATATTTTCTCATGAACTCCATTCACCTCTGGATACCTTAATCATTCTTTCAGCTCTCTGAGAACGATTAATTTTTCAATAAGAATTTATTGAGCAACTATTGCATGCCAGACATTATTCTAGACACTGGAAAAAAAATGATGAACAAGATAGAGTCCTTAGCCCTAGGGGGGACAGACAATTAATAAATAGGCATAATCCCTCACCTCTCCCTATTGGGGGAGACAGTCAGATAATAAACAAATGAATATACACTGTTACATTGGATGATACTATGGACAAAAATCAAGTAGGACATTATGGAGCATGATGGAGAAGGGAGGGGCAGTTATTTTTAGCTAGAGTAGATTTTTTTTCAATTGAAGTAGGACATTATGGAGCATGATGGAGAAGGGAGGGGCAGTTATTTTTAGCTAGAGTAGATTTTTTTTCAATTGAAGTGTAGTTGATTTACAATATTGTGTTAGTTTCAGGTGTACAGCAAAGTTTCTGTTATACATAAAAATATATCTTTTTTTTTCAGATTATTTTCCCTTATAGGTTATTGTGAAATATTGAGTATAGTTCCTTGTGGTGTATAGTAGGACCTTGTTGGTTATCTATTTTATATATAGTAATGTGTATATGTCAATCCTAATCTTCCAATTTATCCCTTCCCCCCTTACTCCCTGGTAACCATAATTTTATTTTCTACATCTGTAACTATTTCTGTTTGTATATAAGTTCATTTGTATCATTTTTTAAGATTCCACATATATGTGATATCATATGATATTTGCCTTTGCCTGACTTACTTCACTTAGTATGATAATTGCTAGGTCATCCATGTTGCTGCAAATGGCAATATTACATTCTTTTTTAGGTCTAATAATCCATTGTATATATGTACCATATCTTCTTTATCCATTCATCTGTTGCTGGACATTTAGGTTGCTTCCATGTCTTGGCTATTGTAAATAGTGCTGCTATGAACATTGGGGTGCATGTATCTTTTCGAATTATGGTTTTCTCTGGATATATGCCCAGGAGTGGGATTGCAAGATCATATGGTTGCTCTATTTTTAGTTTTTCAAGGAACTTCCATACTGTTCTCCACAGTGGCTGTATCAATTTGCATTCCCACCAACAGTGCAGGAGGGTTCCCTTTTCTCCACACCCTCTCCAGCATTTATTATATGTAGACTTTATGATGATGGCCATTCTGACTGGTGTGAGGTGATACCTCACTGTAGTTTTGGTTTGCATTTCTAGCTAGTTTTTGTATGCATTGAACAACCTCTCTGATGTCTGAGCAGAGACCTACATGCATCAAGGAAGACTGCCCTGAGGCAGAGTCAGCTTGTTACGTGTGAGGAGCAGCAGGAAGGCCAGTTTGGCCGAGGCAAAGTGAGGGAAGGGAGAATACAGGAGAAAAGGCTGGAGAAGCTCAGACTGTAGAGATTTGTAGACCCTTGAATTTGAATTGTGCTCTAAGTTCGATGGGCAACTTCAGAGGGTTTTGAGAAGGGGTCAATATGATTTGATAACTTTGGCTGCTGAGAGGACAGTAGTCAACATGTATGTGGACACAAATGTTAGAAAGATCATAGAAAGGAGGCTATGGCAGGATTGGAAGATGGTGTTGGACTAGAATAGAAGTGGTAGAAGTGGATGAATTTGGAATGGTACTGTCCTGACTCATAGGACTTGGATGTGAAATGGGAAAGACAGAAGAGAGTCAAAGATTATTCCTGGGTTTTGAAAGCAGTTGGATGAATGTGGTACTATTTATTGAGGTGAGAAAGACTAGTGGATAAGAGGGGTTTTAGGGACAATCGGGATTTCTGTTTGGGCACATCAGGTGTGAAATGACTGTTAGGCATCCAGTTGGGGATGTTATGGTGACAGTTGGATATGTGGATGAACTTAGGGTATTGTCAGGGTAGAAATATGAATGTGAGAATTGGTGCATAGGAGACATGAATATGATCACTTAAGGAGTGATTGTTGATTGGGAAGAAATGACATCTAAAGACTGAATCCTGGATGCACCAACATTGAACAACAAGATAGAGGAGGAGCCTGCAAAAGAGACTGGGACAGAGAACCAGTGAGTAAAGAGGAAAACCGGGAGAATACATTGTCTTGGAGGCCAAATGAAAAGTAATTGTAATTGTTTGTTGGCTTATATGATATATTTCCTAGATAGCTGCTGTTCATTGAGTACTGTATGTGCTGAGTGGTTTTCCATGGACTACTTTCCATGTAGAGTGACTTGTGCTTAACCATGACAGACAGTGTTACTACATTAATTAAATATAAAACACCATAATTCTATTCCAGTATAAAAGGTGATTCATGATAGTTTTTATCAGCCCATTATAATTCTCTAAGGAACTTCTTGCTGTGTTGTAAGAAATACCTGTATGTGTCCTACATGAACCGAGGCTCAGAGGTCTCTTCCTTTTTGAGACTTGACTCGTGTGGTGTGTAGAATGGTGTCTCTTTATTTGGGGAAGTGCATTTTCCTAATCTGTGGAAAGGGTTTGTGGATTTTGCCTAGATTTTTGGAATTTGAAAGAATGTGTTTAGTAGTAAATACCCTAGAAATCTGTTATTCTGGTTCTTGGTGCATTGAAATTAATTTGAATTTAAGGACTATAGTTTAAGATCCCTTCTCTTGATATTTGCAAATCAGAGGGTAAATTATTTCTTTTACACATTCCTATTATTGGATATATAATGTAAACTCTGAGAAAATACAGTTTGTTGTTAAGCATGATTTGATAACAGTGATGATTATACTACACAAGATACCTCTGAGAGAATTTGTTATAGTGAGCTTTCTTCATTTCTCTCAACTCTAAAATCCTTCTCAAGGAATCATTTTTTCTTTTACCAGCATTAAATGTTTATTTAATATCATTATCTTGCATACATATGGTAGGACAATGCTTTTATAATAAAACACTCTTTAGATTTCTTTGGAACATAACTATACTTGCAAGACAAAAAAAAAAGTACTATACTTTTTGTCAATGTTGCCTTGAGGTACATTTGAAAAAGTGAATGTGTGGCTTTATTTACATTATGTAAAATAGAAAAGAAAGAATGTACCTCACAGGGATACACTGTTTGCTCATAAATATTGCCAATATGCGAATATAATGGAATTGTGCCTGGATTCCACACTGTTTTGTAAAAAGTACCAATATAGAAAACCATAATCAGGGAGACTAATTAATTTGCCTAAGATTCATTAGTAAGTTAGTAGCATTGCTAAGAATTAAAGTTCAAGGAATTAGTCTTCCTATCTTTTGCACCACTCAATTATTTATTACTTTGATGAACTAATATTTTAGAAAAATTGTTACTGAGGTTAGAATTTTGGTCCGTAAATTTTTTTTAAGTTAACATTTCTGTAGGGGCTCGGTCTTATAGGTATTCTTTAAGGTAAGTAAACAAAATACAGAGTTGAAAATAATTTTTTAAAATAAAAAATAATAAAATTGGGACAAAGCAACATCACGTGCCTCTAGATGTGACGTACTGAGAAGGACACAACATTGCGTATTTAGTATTCCTGACAAAAATTCATAATCTCCATCTAATCATGAAGAAATATCAGACAGGGCTTCCCTGGTAGCACAGTGGTTGAGAGTCCGCCTGCCGATGCAGGGGACACGGGTTCGTGCCCCGGTCCGGGAAGATCCCACATGCCGCGGAGCGGCTGGGTCCGTGAGCCATGGCTGCTGAGCCTGTGCGTCTGGAGCCTGTGCTCCGCAACAGGAGAGGCCACAACAGTGAGAGGCCCGTGTACAGCAAAAAAAGAAATATCAGACAGGTACAAATTGCGGGGGGTATTTTTATAGAACAACTGACTTGAACATTTCGAAAATGTCAGTGTTACGAAAGATAAAGTTTGAGAAACTGTTTCAGAATAAAGGAGATTAAAGAGACATGACAACTACATATAATATGTGGTTTTGGATCAGGAAAATTATTATCTACAGAAGACATTATTGGCACAATTGGTAAAATTTGAATATGGATTGTACATTAGGTTGTAGTGTTGTATCAGATTTCCTGAATTTTATAATTGTACTGTACTGTAGTTATGTAAGAGAATGTACTTGTTTTTAGCAAATACATGCTGAAGAATTGAGAGTTAAAAAGGTCATGATGTTTGGAACTAACAAAGAGTGCAGGAAAGATGTGTGTGTGTGTGTGTGTGTGTGTGTGTGTGTGTACAGAGAGAGAGAGGATGTAAATGTGGCAGAATTTGTGAATCTGATAAATATGGGCAGAGGGTGTTATGGTTGTTCTTTGTACTACTCTTGTAACTCTTTCCATAAATTCAAAAGTATTTCAAAACAGAATAATTAATGACTTAAATAATTAGCCAAGTAGGAAAATGATTTATTATATGTAAGATGACATTTCAAACTTACAGCATTATCTTGCAACTCTTCTAGGAGATGTGTTATTATAGCTGAGTTCTATTAAGCTATAAATTCCTTAAAAAGCCCTATTAGACTCTATAAATTCTTAGCAAAAGAAGCAAGAGAGAACACATTTCTGGAATTTCCAAATGTGGAGACAGGATTGTCAGGCCTGGGAAAAGTTCCCATGGTACAGGGTGAGACTGAGGCTGATGCCAGAGAGGAAATCCCAGATTATGGGAAGTACCTGGAGAAAAAAGAATTGTTATTCTAAAGGACAAGTCAGGGAGCCGTAGCAATATTGCCACTCTGTGTACCACCATCTCGGCTCTTGTATATTAAAAGTGTTTTGATTATATTTTCTTATTTTTAGTGAAACTTTATTTTTATTGGCAGTCATTTGCATAACACAATTTTTTAAAAATAGGAGGTAATCTTATAAGCACTGTTGCTAGACAGGCCAGCTCTTTCAAGTAAATGATAACAGCTTTCTCTTCTCATACTGTGTCTGGAAAATTCTGCGCAATAGGACTATGTCTTTTTTTATCCTTTTGATCGACTTACCACTTAAGAATTCTGCTCCAGCACGGTTGGGGTTGGACATTCAGAGAAATGTGTCTGGTCATTGTTTGGCAGGTCAGACCCAGGGAAGTGGAAGAAGAGGGAGGTGTGTGGAGAAGGTGAAGGCTTACGGTTCCCAGAGGTCAATTCCATGCCGGCCTCAGTGGCGCCTGTCTTAAATAGGGTGTGCACACAGCATTCATGTGTTTTTCTGGGAAATCCTGTAGGCTTAGATGCCAGTGATTCGTGTTTGAGGCAATGGGGATGGCTGCCTTGGAAAGTGGCAATTACAGAAGTTTTCCTCTTCTGGGTCCTTGGTTACAGTGCAGCCCTTCGTGTCACTGGTGTCCTCTCCCTAGAGCTGGTTGGGAGTCTGAGTCTAGCTCCCAGGCTGCGTCTGCTCACCGTCACGGTGGCTTTTTAGTTGGCATGCTCAGCAGAAATTGATAGGTTCCGAAGCATCTTCTCATTTTCGTGCCCTAGAGGTGGTCCATTCAGAAAATTATCCAGGCACACTGACACGGAGACAAAAGGAGCTGGCACTGCCCTGGCCTTTACTGTAGTGAGGCAGAAGATTCTCGTCTTCAGAACTATCATCTCTCAACTTTTCATTCACTATGTACTCACTTAAGAAAAGAAATATTGTTTTCAAACAAATGTATTCACTCCCAGCAGGCTATGTTGTTCAGTCACTGTGCTTTGCCTAATACCTATTATTTACGGTCAGTGATTTAGAATTCACAGGCACCCTTCAGTGTAATTGATCTTTTGGGTCGAAGGATTATGTCAAGCAGTGCTCTTCTTTGTCATGTTTAGCCGTTAAAAGCAAATGCCATATACAGGCTGATAAACTGGATATTTTCAATATATTTGTGACAGTGCATTTCATTTAAAAAATTATGCGTCTCTCTGTATGCTTGCTGAAGGATACACAATCCAAGGGGTGATACTACTACAGGCATACTTTCTTTTATTGCACTTAGCTTTATTGCGTTTCACAGATATTGCATTTTTTACAAATGGAAGGTTTGTGTCACCCCTGAGTCCAGCAAGTCTGCTGGAGGCATTTTCCCAACAGCATTTGTTCACTTTGTGTCTCTGTGTCACATTTTGGTAATTCTCACAATATTTAAAACTTTTTCATTCTTAATATGTTTGTCATGATGATCTGTGATCTTTGATGTTGCTCTTGTAATTGTTTTTGGCCACCACTAGCCATGTCCACATAAGCCAGCCAACTTAATCAATAAATGTTGTGTGTGTTCTGACTGCTCCACCAACCTGCCATTCCCCGTCTCTCCTTCTCTCCTTGGGCACCCCTATTCCCGGAGACACATCAATATTGAAATTAGGCCAGTTAATAAC
Source organism: Physeter macrocephalus (assembly GCF_002837175.3). Classification (NCBI taxonomy): domain Eukaryota; kingdom Metazoa; phylum Chordata; class Mammalia; order Artiodactyla; family Physeteridae; genus Physeter; species Physeter macrocephalus. The sequence goes on along the minus strand of NC_041219.1, from coordinate 73,874,695 downwards.
CATACAGTGGCCTCTATGTGTTCAAGTGAAAGGAAGAGTTGCACGTCTCTCACTTTACATCAAAAGCTAGAAATGATTAAGCTTAGTGAGGAAGGCATGTTGAAAGCCAAGATACACTAAAAGCTAGGCCTCTTGCACCAGTTAGCCAAGCAGTGAATGCAAAAGGAAGGTTCTTGAAGGAAGTTAAAAGTGCTACTCCAGTGAACATATGAATGGTAAGAAAGGGAAACAGCATAATTGCTGATATGGAGAAAGTTGTAGTGATCTGGATAGAAGATCAAAGCAGCCACAACATTTCTTTAAGCCAAAGCCTCATCCAGAGCAAAACCCTAACTGTCTTCAATTCTCTGAAGGCTGAGAGAGGTGAGGAAACTGCAGGAGAAAAGTTTGAAGCTAGCAGAGGTTGGTTCATGGGGTTTAAGGGAAGAAACCATGTCCATAACATCAAAGTGCAAGGTTAAGCAGCAAGTGCTAAGGGAGAAGCTGCAGCAAATTATCCAGAAGACCTAGCTCAGATAATTCATGAAGGTGGCTACACTAAACAACAGATTTTCAGTGTAGACAAAGCAGCCTTCTCTTTGAAGAAGATGCCATCTAGGACTTTCATAGCTAGAGAGGAGAAGTCAATGCCTGTCTTCAGAGCTTCAAAGGACAGGCTAACTCTTGTTGTGGGCTAAAGCAGCTGGTGACTTTGAGTTGAAGCCAGTGCTCATTTACCCTTCTGAAAATCCTAGGGCCCTTCAGAATTATGCTAACTCTACTTTGCCTGTGCTCTATAAGCGCAACAACAAATCCTGGATGACGGCACATCTGCTTACAACATGGTTTACTGAATATTTTAAGCCCACTGGTGAAACCTACTGCTCAGACAAAAAGATTTCTTCCAAAATGTTACTGCTCATGGACAATGCACCTGGTCACGCAAGAGCTCTGATGGAGACATACAACCAGATTACTGTTGTTTCCCTGCCTGCTAACACAGCATCCATTCTGCAGCCCATGGATCAGGGAATAATTTTGACTTTCAAGTCTTATTATTTAAGAAATACATTTTATAAGACTATAGCTGCCTTAGGTAGTGATTCTTCTGATGGACCTGGGCAGAGTAAATAGAAAACCTTCTGGAAAGACTTCTCATTCTAGATGTCATTAAGAACATTTGTGATTCATGAGAAGAGGTCAAAATATCAACATTAACAGGAGTTTGGAAGAAGTTGATTCCAGCCCTCAGGGATGACTTTGAGGGGTTCAGAACTTCAGTGGAGGAAGTAACTGCAGATGTGGTATAAGTAGCAAGGGGACTAGAATTAGAAGTGGAGCCTGAAGATGTCACTGAATTGCTATAATCTCAAGTTAAAACTTGAACAATTGAGGAGTTGTTTCTTATGAGCGAAGAAAGTGGTTTCTGGAGATGGAATCTGCTCCTGGTGAAGATGCTGTGAAGATTGTTAGGATGATAACAAAGGATTTAGACTATTATATAAACTGAGTTGGTAAAGCAGTGGCAGGGTTTGAGAGGACTGACTCCACATTTGAAAGAAGTTCTACTGTGGTTAAAATACTGTCAAACAGCTACAGAGAAATCGTTCATGAAAAGAAGATCGATGCAGCAGACTTCATTGTTGTCTTATTTTGAGAAACTGCCACGGCCACCTGAACTGCCACCAAGCCCCACCCTCAGCAGCCATCAACACTGAGGCAAGAGCCTCCACCGGCCAACAGATTATAATTCAGGGAGGGCTCAGATGATGGTTAGCATTTTTTTTTATGATTAAGGTAATTTCATTTATTCATTTATTCTTACATTTATGAATTTATCCAATGACATGCTATTGTGAATACACTCTGTGAAAAGACTCAACTATTATTAGGACAGGCATGTCATGCAATGTTTGAACATGGGTAGACACTGACCTTCTTTGACGTTCAAAGAAAATAAACTATCCAGATGGTTAGCAATTTTTAGCATTAAAATATTTTTTAAGTTAAGGTGTGTACATTGTTTTTTTTTTTTTTACACATAATGCTGTTGTACACTTAATAGACTAAACCATGGTGTAAACATAACTTTTATATGCACTGGGAAACCAAAAAATCTTCCTGCGACTCATTTTTATTGCGATATATGATTTGCCATGGTGGTCTGGAACTGAACCTGCAGTATTTCTGAGGTATGCCTATACTAATGTGATTAATTAAGATCGCTTATTACAGGTGCGTGGGTGTATTTTGTTCTACTAGAGAGTCATTCAAATGGTTGGGACAAATGTGAATCGTACTTATGCATTCTCCTAAGAGCAGCATAACGTGTTAACTCAGAAAGGTGAGATTATCATCTCCATTCGAGCAGAGTATAGAACTTGACAGTCTGGGAATGGTTTAAGTCTAATTTTTTATTTAGTTATCCTGTCAATATCCTTTCATTTATCTGTTTGTTGTTTGAATGGAACTGGGGTTCAAATTTAAACCTCCAACATGGAGCAATAAAGTCTAACCATTGAGTAAGACTTGGGCTCATTCAGGTGGCTAGGTCACCACTGTCATTTCTTCTCACAGTTGCGCCCCAACCCTTGAACTCACCGCAGTTTGAAAAGACAATAGATCAGAAAACTGCCAAAAGGTCAGATAAGAGCCGAATAGTTTCTTTTCATCTTCTACCATTTTGCTTTTTCACAACTCCAAGTTCTTGGGAGTTTCTGTAGTCAAGCCCTGAAAGGTTGGCCTGTTCCCAGTCGGTAACCAGATAATCTCCTTTTCTGGCATATATGTTATAATATTGAAAAAGGGAAATCACCAAAAAAAAAATCGATGGAAATTCCATTTACTTTTAGGATTTCCTTTCCTTTGAGGTTTCAGGGTGAGAGCTGAAGTGCCTTTGGTCTTAGAGAATAAAATACAGGTAACCACAGCAACCTGAAATTATCCTCCTGCCCTAAAAGGATTCCAGCTGCACTGGTGACTCACGTAGCCCTGTGGGCCTAACCCAGGGTAGGGAAGAGATAAGGAGGGAGGGTAGTAGAGGCACCTTGGATACGCTAATGTCCAGTTGTACCCCTTGCCCCAGAAGATTGGGGGAGGAGAGTGAGGGCGTGCTAACTCCCCATCTAGTGGCAAAGAACCAGCTGCTTCTTCAATTTAACTTTTTTTTTTTTTTTTGCCTTGGCTGGGACTTCACATGATCCACCTTGAAATGCTTTTCCTGGCAGCATAGTTGCTTTTTAAAAGGAGAAGGGAAATTGAGATGGGAGGTGGGGCAGAAACATTTTTTAATAGTGTTATATGGGTGGGAAAGGAAGAAAATATTTGCAGCAAAATGTCTGCCAGAAAATAGTTTCTTCCTTTATAAAATCAGGAGGTTAATCTAAATGTGATCTTTATAGTCTCTTTCAGTGCAAAACTGTGATTCTTCAAAGATTAGTATGTAATTCTCATTCGCTCACTCAATGATGTTCTTTTTAATGTGTGTTGCAAAACACTCCTTTTAGCAAATATCCATGAAGCATAACTCCTGGTTAAGAGCTGTGATTGCTCTTTGTAAAGACACCAGCTACAATGCCTTGAAACCAGGAGCCTTAGTTCACTTAAAATATCGAGTGTATCAAAGACAGCAAGCAAGTGAGCAAGCAAGAAAGGCTTACCTGTATGCAAGTTGGGACTCCGAGGACGTGTATATGTGGAGTTGGAGGATGAGAAAGAACAGAAATGAGGTTTACGACAGTGACCATCACCGAACAGCAGGTAGCAAAGGTCCGGGCAGCTTCATTTTAAGGACTCTCTCTAACGTCCCTTCAGCTCCTGTCAATGTTTCATCAGACTGAGCTCCTTCCAGGTCGGTATAAAGGACAGAAGTTCACAGCACAGTTCACGGTGCTCACAAGTGTCAGGCAGGCCGGCTTGCCGGAGGAAGATGCCACAGTGACCAGTCATCATTTGAACGTCTCTTTCCTGGACTTCTGGACTTAATTTTTCCCACCACCATCTGCCCCTCACGCTGCTTCTTTTTGATGGTCCTGCCTCATCTCCGCTTCCAGCCTGTCCCTCGCCTTCAGGCAGGTCTGTCTCATCCACTCAGGGTCTCGTTCCTCACACCTGCCCGCTCCCATCTGCTTCTCCCTTCTACCTACACCTCCTCCCCATTCACATCATATGCTTCTAGTAAAGGGAGCTGGAGCCTCAAAGAGGCGGCAGGGACACGTGTGCAATCCTATGCACAGGGATAGGTTTCTCTTGTCCTCTGTGTGTGTGCCCTGTGTCAGATGAGTGTGGTGTTCTCATCAGGCCTTGAGATTCTTCTCCTGACAACTGCCCAGGAGCTCTGGAGGTCCTTAGCGCAGGTTGTGTTCCCCAGGAAGCAGACTCTGAACAGAGATTAGCACGCCGGAGGCTTATTAGGGAGAGCCCTTAGCATCAACACTGGTGGAATGGAAGGGAAAGAAGCAGGCCTGGGCCAAGCGAGAAATTGGGTTGTGTTGTGGTCTTAGTGGGGAGCCTCTGGGTGGTCTGAAGTTGGGATGTCCTTTCAGAGTTCTCTCTCACTGGAGTGAGGGGGCTGAGTTTTTATGCCCCCGTGGGCTGCCCTGGAATGGGGTGTGGTCTTGCTTGAGGCAGCTGTTTTCAGACCAGCCAATCCCCAGAGGGCTGACTTTTGAGGGCTGTCCCCCAAGTGGCACTGCCAGCAGCTGAGGCAATAGTCCTTCATTCCCGAAAGGGAATCTGGGCAAGACCATCACAGCATCCACTGCAGATATTTTCCAGAAGAGTAGCAAGATTGGAAAAACTGTAGGTCAAGATTAAGATCTCATAGGAAATACAGATTAAGAAGAAAAATAAAAATGATTCAGATCTTACAGAAGATAGAGATTAGGGAGACAAATAAAAACAACATTAAGACATTTAAATGCACAACAAAGTTCTAGAGATGAAAAAAATTTCTAGAGGCTACCTACTTCCAAATGCCCCAGAATCAGTGGCATCAGAAATCTACTCCGGGCAGCAAGTGTTTTATGGAATCCTTTTCTTCGAATGTGAAGGAAGATTTCTGTGATATTCTGATCTTCTGAGTCTGGTTCTCTTACCAGCTTTGTGCTGTGCTGACTGCACCTCTAAGTCCTTTCTGGCTTAATGTATAATGTCTTCTACACTTTTGTTATATATCTTTTTCCTCCTTAAGCTTTTAGAAGTTTTAGAAAAAGTGCCTATAACTGTCAGGTTTTCTCTTAGTTATCAATGGTGCCTGGGAGGACTTGTTTTCCCCCTCTGGCCTTAGTCTTCTCTCTCTATATCAAGAGGTTCTCAAACACATGATCTACGCTAGATCACATCCCTTTAAAAAATCAAATGAAGGTATAAAAATAGGCAGAGAATAACCATGTAATATGTCTATTCTATAGTTAATAGTGAGTGTCCACCATTTGCTAGGCCACACATTTGACAGAGGATTACTTCAGAGGGGAATCTATTATTTATATTTAACGCCTAGCACACATGAAAATCTTGCATATTTTTATCTGTAATCCTGTGTCACAATCCAGCAAGTAGGTATTATGGTCACATTTTGCCCAGGAAATGTGCTCTTACAGAGGGTAAATACTTGCCCTGAGACCATACAGCCTGTAGCTTGCTGAGCCAAATTTTGAGTCCAGCTTTCTTTTTCGTTTTCTCTAGTTCTTCACAAAAACCAACAGCCCTGCCACCGATGTGCTTTCTGCTGTTACACTCCTTTCTGTACAGATGACTTCTTCATCTGCAGGGACTCTGCTTTCTACTTTTTCCAAGTTTCCCAAGAAAGTTTAACACGAAACAGTGGGTGATTATTAAAGAGTTTTGATTTAACTTGAGGTGATTTCACAAGTCAGATCCAAAAAAAAAATATTTAAACCGAGAATCTCACCTTCATGAACAGTTGTTGGGATTGTCTCAGATACAAAGTTTGAAACACAAGTCTGAAAACCGTTACCACTTAAATATCTTGAAGTTGGTTGTTCCTTTTCACTCCCTGCTGGTCTCCCTGACTCTGTTTTCGGCTTTTTCTCCACATAAGGATCCTTCTGAATCACATACTCTACCTCTTATTAGTTCTCATCATCTCTTAGAGAGTGACAACCCAGTTCCCTAAGTTGGTGCCCACAGGTCTTCATAATCTGCATTAGACGTCTCTAGTTCTGTCTCTTGCTGTTTCCCTAGTAATACGAAACAATTTTATCCTCTAGGACACTTTGCTATGAGCTACTTCTGTATTTCATATATACTTTCATAACTCTCTTATCACTAGGATGAATGTATGTGCCATGCCTTATATAAACATGCATTTGAAGGACAAAAATATTTAGACACCCTAATATTCCAAATATATGTTGGTGACTTTTTTTGTTAGTGTTGAAATTTTTTATGTCTGTTTTTCCTAGTAGACTTATGAAAGGCTCCATGACTCTTAGAATTACTGCCTAGAAAATTCAATAATAAAGATTCAAATTTATTGACTGAGAGAGCCAGAAGTGGGGAGAAAAGCTATGAAAATACATTCTGTTTCTGGTTCCATAGTTGACTTGTGCTATGCCTAACATAACATGCATACTTGGCTTTCAAAAATATTTACTGAGTGACATACATTTGATGAATGTATGTAACCTACATGTTTTATATAAATATGTATTTGAATGATAAAAATATTTTCTAGATCATGACATCTCAGATTTATAATTGTTTTTCTTTTATTACTTAAGAACTTTTAATTTGGCTTTCGAAACTTCCAATGAATGGGAGATAACATGACAAATGCCAGTTCATGTTAAAATACTTCCTGGTATTTTGTTTCTACAATTTTAGTGATTAATGTTATACCTTTTCGCGATCTCTGCACCATCTCTTTTTTATAATTGATGTATAGTTGATTTACAGTGTTTTGTTAGTTTCTGGTGTACAGCAAAGTGATTTAGTTATAAATGTTATAAATGTATATATACACACACACACACATATGTAATATATTCTTTTTTATATTCTTTTCCATTATGGTTTATTACAGGTAGATATTGAATATAATTAGTTCCCTGTTCTACACAGTAGGAACTTGTTGTTTATCTGCTTTATATATAATAGTTTGCATCTGCTAATCCCAAACTCCTAATTTATCCCTCCTCCCCCGACCCTGGCTTTCCCCTTTGGTAACCATAAGTTTGTTTTCTATGTCTGTGAGTGTATTTCAGTTTTGTGAATAAATTCATTTGTATCATATTTTAGATTCCACATTTAAGTGATATCATATGGTATTTGTCTTTCTCTTTCTGACTTACTTCACTTAGTACGATAATCTCTAGGTCCATCCACACTGATGCAAATGGCATTATTTCATTCTTTTTTTATGGCTGAGGAGTATTCCGTTGAATATATATATATATATGCCACATCTTTTTAATCCATTCGTCTGTGAGCATTTAGGTTTGGTGCACCATCTTAACAGAATAATATGGTTCAAATACTCCGTTGCTAACTGTGTAGGTTCATAAATTTCAGGAGGATTTAATGGGTATGATGCATGCATAGTTTCCATATTACACTAAGTCAGGAAGCAACTCTATAACTTCCTTCTAGTTCTCTCAGTCAGGAGTTGCTCACATAAATTTCTGATACGTAAAAATATTTTTGTTATACTTTGTAATTAATTTAACTCAGTAGAGGCAGAAGACTCTGTAGGTTCATCTGTATTTCTCTGGGATGTGTTGGAAACAAAGGCATTGTCTGTAGTACTTTGGGTTTTAGTTTCCCAAAGGTATCAGCCACACAATGGATGAAGCACCTTCCACAGTTTAGCGTGGAGTTTATTCTTATTCTCTAAGCTATAAAGTGACTCCGAAACCTCTGGAGTTCTGTAGGAGTGGTGTAAATGATTCCTGGCAGCCAGGAAGAGCTACTGACTTTACCAAATTGAGTTACTAGGACAGAATCAATACCTAGATGACCTCACAAATAATGAGAATGACTAAAGAGGACCAGGTTGTCCTCACCTTCTTTCTACTCAGTTATTTCCTCCAATTGTAAATACTGTTTGACCCTCAGAATCTAATGCCTCAAGGTGTTAATACACTGGGGTAGGTTCCTCAGTTCCCTCAATTTCTGGTCAAGAGCATCCACCAGTGACCTACAGTAAGGCACCTTATTGGAACCTAATCATAGATTTGTAGAACATTAGCACGTAAAGGGACTGTAGAAATCGTCTATATGAACTTCAGATCTTCATAGTACCTGTAGCAAATGGTCATCTAGGATCTCTTGGAACACCTAAGTGACCAAGATTTTACTGCTGCAAAAGGTAGGTCTTTCTTATTTACAACAGCTCCAAATATTGTCTCTTTTGTTAGGTTATCCTACATATACCTCCCTCTCACTTCCAACAAGCAGCCCTACTTTTGTTCCCTGGAGCCATGTGGAAATCTAGCCTCACTTTCACATATCAGTTCTTTCTATGTTTGCAGATGGCCGACATGTCACCTGAATATCTCCTCCTCTCTGTGTCATCACCAGCAGTTTCTTTAACAGTTCCTCTTATGATTCTAATATTTTTGATCACTGGTTTGGCAAGAACAGTTATTTTCTCATTCATAATGAACACTTTACTTTTGTAATACAGTCTAGATGAAAATGAGTGTTTTTGGTAATGATGACATAGTATTGATTTCTACTGAACTTGAATGAAACTAAAGTTCTAGTTTGTGCTCTGTTAACATCACATTTTCCCATCACATACTTGAGTTGGTTTTATTTGGACCTAAATGGCAGGGCATTTTATATTTTGATTTTACTTTGTTGGATTTAACCCATTAGTTTTCATTTGTTAATGCGTTGATTGATTTGAACATATTGACCCATCCTTGTGAACTTGGGATGAATCCCACTTGGTCATGGACTGTGATCTTTTTTATGTATTGTTGGATTCGGTTTGCTGATATTTTGTTGAGAATTTTTGCATCTATATTCCTCAAAGATATTGGCCTTTAATTTTCTTTTTTTGGTGGTGTCTTTGTCTGGTTTTGGTATCAGGGTGATGGTGGCTTCATAGAATATCTTTGGGAGTCTTCCCTCCTCTTCAATCTTTTGGAAGAATTTGAGAAGGCTCAGTATAAGTTCTTCTTTGTATGTTTGGTAGAATTCGCCTGTGAAGCCATCTGGTCCTAGACTTTTGTTTGTAGGGAGGTTTGGTTTTTTTATTTGTTTTTTTTTTAATTACAGATTCTATTTCACTTCTAGTGATCAGTCTGTTCAAATCATCTATTTCTTCTTGATTCAATTTTGATGGGCTGTATGTTTCTAGAAAGTTGTCCATTTCTTCTAGGTTGTCAAATTTGTTGGCATATAATTAATTGTTCATAGTATTCTCTTATGGTTTTCTGTATTTCTGCAGTGTCAACTGAGATTTCTCCTTTATCATTTCTTATTTTGTTTATTTGGGTCCTCTCTCTTTTCTTCTTGGTGAGCCTGGCCAGAGGTTGGTCAATTTTGTGTACCCTTTCAAAGAACCAGCTCTTGGTTTTATTGATTTTAATCCATTAGTTTTCAACCTGTCCATGTAGTTTTGGGATTTGATGGAGTCATTTACTATATTAGTTATCCTTCATTGTTTCATGTTGTCTTTGCATTTGCAAAATATGCTCTTTCTGACTTCACCTGTCACTGACAAAAATACTTATGTGGACGAGGCAACAACAGAGCAGCAAGGAACTAAAGGCCCTTCTGTACTGTAACAGTGATTGATTTAATAGTACTCTTTGGCTGTAATCAGTTAACTAAAATCATACCTATGAAACTGTACACTATTCAGTGTATATCTCTATGGTATGATAAATCAGAGGAGTGGTTGTTTTTGGTGGTGGTGGTGAGGGGGAATGTAGAGCTCAATAACTGGTAAAGGGCACAAAATAGCTTTCTGGGGTAACGGAAATGTCTGAATATCTGGATACCATGTGGTTTATATGGGTCCTTCCTTGTCCAAACTACTAAAACCTTTCATTTAAGATCTGCGTATTGCACTGTATTTAATTTACATCTCAATTATAAAAATAGTATGTAAGTCCACTTATGGCTTGCATTACCAGCTGTTAAGAATTAAAGATCAGTTTGGCAAATTAAAATGAAATCTTGAGGTTTGGAATACTGAAATGACTTCGTCAGTATTTGACAGTGATGAAATCCAAAGTAAGATGTAGAACTCAACCAGTGTTTTGTATGAATTGCTTTTTCAATTCATCCTTTGAATAACACTTCTTTAGGGTGTGGGATGGGAAATAATTTTCCTCTAAGCAGTCTACTTGATATTCAGAAAAAGATGGCTAATAATATTACTATACTTTAGTAACATGTTTCTAGTAGGTTTTGCTTTGTTCTGTTTCTTTATAAATGTATTTATTTTATTTTTATTTATTTTTGGCTGCGTTGTGTCTTTGCTGCTGCGCGCAGGCTTTCCCTAGTTGCGTTGAACGGGGGCTACTCTTCGTTGGCGGTGCGCGGGCTACTCATCGCAGTGGCTTCTCTTTGTTGTGGAGCATGGGCTCTAGGCACACGGGTTTCAGTAGTTGTGGCTTGTGGGCTCTAGAGCGCAGACTCAGTAGTTGGTGGGGGGGGCTTAGTTGCTCCGTGCCATGTGGGATTTCCCAGACCAGGGCTCGAACCCGTGTCCCCTGCATTGGCAGGCAGATTCTTAACCACTGCGCCACCAGGGAAGCCCTGTTCTGTCTCTAAGGTCTTGGAAAGTTGGAATCTGTAAATGGCTTATCAACATACTGTGTTCAACGAGTGTTTATTCAGAATGAAGAAAATTAGGTGTCATATCATCTACTCTGTCCATTGAGTATTCTTTATAAATCATTCCTCTGCAAGACTTCTCCTTTTAGAGGTGATATTTTGTGTCAACCATGTCATAGTGTAAGAGGTAATGAGCTATGATTATGTGATGGACCACAGGCTCATTACTAAGGTGGCGACCACTATAATAGAACATAATGAAACAGAGAAGAGCTGGTTTTCTTAGGTGTAGTGAAAGCATGCCTGTGTCCTCCATTTTTCATTTTGAGGTAATACAATTATATGGTATTTTTCATTGTTCATGATTCTTTTGCACACATTATATAATTTTATTCTCACAAGGAATTGAGACCTATTTTATTAGGATTAAGATTCTGAGCATCAGATGGCAAAGTGATTTGAGAAAGATCACAGTAATCTAAATCCTTCACACCATTCAAAGCCTAGTTCAAAATTGTATCTCTTCAGTGAAGCTGCCTTTCACTCTCCTCACCCTAAGATAATTTTCCCAATTAAAGTAAACATCCTAAGCAATTTTGTATACCATCCATGCTATACTATTACTATCTTATTTGCTTTGTATTTGGTCTTCAGTTGGCGAGGGGGGAGACATGTTTTCTGTTTTCTTAGCTCTATTATAAACTCTCTACTTCTCTTGTGTCCTCCCATCCTCGATATCCCTAATATAAGAGCCAGATGAACAGTGGTTACCTAATAAATAGTTTCTGAACAGGGGCTGCCCTTAAAATTAAATTGTGTCATGTAAACATAATGCCACAAGTAGTGTTGGTTCATTATATAATAATAACTGGTTGGATAAGATCACTTGAGAAAAATGTGAGCAGATTCATGATATGATTAATAGTAATTCTACGTTTTCAGTACACAGTTTTAACTAGGATATTTTCTTTCTGCATTTGGTAGGTTTCTGAGTTCTAGTATAAAATCTTTGGAAACTTGGAAGGTGATAGCCTTTAGTGAAGCAACATGGTGTGGGGAAAAGATGCACATTGACATTAGTTGACCTGAATCTGAGGCTCTGCCACTTTCTGGCCGTGTAAAATGAGATGGGTTCCCCACCTCCCTACCTGCTGTGAACAGTGTATGTGGCCTAGCAAAGTACATGGGATATGATATGCCCTTGATAAAGTCAGATTCCATGATTTTCCTTATCTCATTGTTATCTATTGTATTAAACATGTTTTTCTTTTTAACAAATACGCTTTTAAGTAACATGAAATTATATATGCTTTTAGAAAAAAATTAGAAAATTCAGAAAGTATAAAAGAAAGCAAGCAAAAACTCACCTTGATGAAACTTACTCTTAGTGTAGTAATAGCTAATTTTTTATATAAGCCTTATAAAAATTATTAGTTTTTTGGCTGCATTGGGTCTTCGTTGCTGCATGCGGGCTTTCTCTAGTTGCGGTGAGTGGGGGCTACTCTTCGTTGCATTGCATGGGCTTCTCATGACGGTGGCTTCTCTTGTTGTGGAGCACGGGCTCTAGTCACGTGGGCTTCACTAGCTGTGGTGCGTGGGCTCAGTAGTTGTGGCTCCCGGGCTCTAGCACTCAGGCTCAGTAGTTGTGGCGCACGGGCTTAGTTGCCCCGCGGCATGTGGGATCTTCCTGGACCAGGTATCAAACCTGTGTTCCCTGCGTTGGCAGGCAGGCGGATTCTTTTTTTTTTTTTAATTAATTAATTAATTTATTTTTGTCTGCATTGGGTCTTCGTTGCTGCGCACGGGCTTTCTCTGGTTGCAGCAAGCGGGGACTATGCTTCGTTGCGGTGTGCAGGCTTCTCACTGTGGTGGCTTCTCTTGTGGAGTACGGGCTCTAGGCATGCGGGCTTCAGTAGTTGTGGTGCACAGGCTCAGTAGTGGTGGCATATGGGCTTAGCTGCTCCACGGCATGTGGCATCTTCCTGGACCAGGGATTGAACCCGTGTCCCCTGCATTGGCAGGTGGATTCTTAACCAGTGCTCCACCAGGGAAGTCCCTTGGTAGGTGGATTCTTAACCACTGCACCACCAGGGAAGTCCCAAAATTATCATTTTTAATAATTCGTTCGTTTATCCAACTTTTGTGTGTGTGTGTGTGCAATAATCTAACAAGCATGTATGGAATGGCTGCTATGTGTCAGGCACTATTCCTGGTGTTGGAGACACAGCAAAAACTAGGCAGAATCCATGTCTTCATGGAGTTTATGTTCTTTTTTGAGGGAGGATACAATAACCACATAAACAAATATAAAATATGGTGTGAGATAGTGATATTGCCATGACTGAAATGTAAAGCAGGATCCAGAGTGATGGCAATCCTTCTTTAGAGAGGGTGGCCGGAAGAGATCTGAGGAGGGGACATTGAACCAGAAATCAGAAAGGATTTTGAGGGAGTGAGCCAAGTGACCGTCTGGGTAAGAGACCTCCAGGCAGAGGAATACCAAGTTCCCTCCAGCTCCAGCTCATGGATTAAAAACTCTGTTTGCCTGAATGGATAAAGAAGATGTGGTACATATATGCAATGGAATACTACTCACCCATAAAAAATGAAATAATGCCGTTTGCTTCAACATGGATGGACCTAGAGATTATCATACTAAGCGAAGTAAGTCAGAAAGAAAAAGACAAATACCATACGATATCACTTATACGTAGGATCTAAAATATGACACAAATGAATTTATCTACGAAACAGAAACAGGCTAACAGACATAGAGAGCAGATTTGTGGTTGTCAAGGGGAAGGGAGGGTAGGGGAGGGATGGGATTAGTAGATGCAAACTATTATATATACAATGGATAAACAACAAGGTCCTACTGTATAGCACTGGGACCTATATTCAATATCCTGTAATAAACCATAATGGGAAAGAATATGTATATTTATGTATAACAGAGTCACTTGGCTGTACACCAGAAACTAACACAACATTGTAAATCAACTATATTTCAATAAAATAAATTTTAAAAATAAAATATCATTGGGGAAAAAATAAAAAGAAGTACATGGACTGGATATCTAGTTCTCCAAAATACTGTGATCTGACTTTGAACTGGGAGTGCTGGTTATTTATTGTCTTCTAGGGTGTTAAATCTTGATCTTTCTTTTAGTCCAGGTTGATACCATGTTCCCTAGTACTCTGCTTATATCACTGGCTTAACTAAGGTTTTGATCTTGTGTTAATGTTTTTGGGTTTTTTGCAACAGAAAAGTCCTTTTATAACCCAGACCCTAACCACTGGGAGGAAGCACTGCTCCAGAGAATGTTCAAAATAGAAAAAACTGCTCTAGCTCTAGAGATTATAGGCATTTTCCAGCAAGTGAAAGTTTATAAGGAGCTGCTGAGCAGGGAGGGGAAGCAGGAAGACGTCCTGAAACATGTCTTTATGGTTTAACATCATTCTGTTTCAAATGAATTATAATAACAGCAGATACATTTTTCCAAGTCCAACTATAAAAATATGTTTCAGGGAAATAAGAATGGTTTTGGGGTTATCCATTTTTTGGCTTCTATTACTATAAAGCATTGAGAACTGCATTTGGTAGTCACTAAACAAGAAAATTGCTGTGAACAGTTATTCACAGAACTCATCAAATATGTCTGTTATCTCTTATAAATGTTTAGAAGATTTCAGAAGTGTCTATCTGAAATCTAGACAACTGGAAAATTCAAATTATCATTTTTATTCTTATGTGTTCATAGGAGAAAAGTATTTCTAAGAGAAAGAGGTAACAGATAAAGATGACTTTAAATAAAACACCAAGGGAAGTAAGGTAAATTTCAATCACGTAAGAGTCTGTTAAATCTCTTATACTGTCTATAAATCCACATAACTCTTAATGATTGTTGAAGCCTATAGTGTGGTTACCGGCAGTAAAATGACTTTGGAATAAGGAAAAATTAAATCATGGTCAGCACAGCTTTAGTGTTACGTAAGTTCCTTATTGCTTTTCAAGTCTCTGGAATTGGTAATGGAAACTTGGCTCACTGGAACCATCAAAGAAGTAAAGCAGTGAACTCTCAACCCGTTCCCAGTTACCATTTCTAGTATGCATTTACTGTACTTGTCTTACTCCTGGGTTTTTCTCTTGAGGGAATTAGGATTAGTAAAAATATCTATACAATCATATAATGAAAGAACCTGGACAGTCTATCTGCTTTTGTTTCTAAGCAATTCCTTCCTCTGTACTTTTTTTTTTTTTTTTTTTTTT
>NC_041219.1:73851956-73859495 GCF_002837175.3 Physeter macrocephalus | reverse complement strand
GCATGTGGGATCTTCCCGGACTGGGGCACGAACCCGCGTCCCCTGCATCGGCAGGCGGACTCTCAACCACTGCGCCACCAGGGAAGCCCCCTTCCTCTGTACTTTTACCTAACAAAGATGACTCCATTTTTCACACCATTTCAATATACTTTATACATAAATCCAAATTCTAGTTGCTGAGTTAATATAAAAGACATAGAAAACCTGAATTTATCCAGAGGATTTATATTATGATACAGTAGCCCTTTCACTGAAAACTTTTCAATAGTATTAACTAATTACGGTTGAGAAGAGAAATAGATTTCTTCTTTTGCATTGCTGAAGACCGATCACCTTTGACTTATCTCAGCAGTCTAGAATTAGAAATTTTTCTGTGGAAAAATGGATACCAGGAGCCTTGCACGTGTGTTATTTATGTGGTGTTTGACTTATGTTTTCCAAGCTGTAGTAGTTCCTAATTGAAGCACTTCTCATCACCACCAAGCAACTCTAGAAAATGTAGCATCTTTTAATTTGCAAACTCAGAGTTGGCCATATATGGAGATGTTAGGCGAGTTTTGTGGCAACCATGTGCCACCGGCATCTAAGGATGTGGTATCACTGGAATGAACCCTCCCATTTCATTGACAACATGTGTTATATATTATTACGTTTCTGGCCTCTAGATTTTAATTTCTTGGTGACAAGATCTATATGTGGGGGAAAGAATAGTCTGAGTGAATGTTTTGTATGTAACAATCATTTAGATTAAATGATTATTTTTCATGCAAATCTAAATAAGATGCAGACACTGGGTAGCAAGGATTTTTGTGTGAATCAAGTGTAAGAATAACAGAGGAGCCTGTTCTGTGTTGGTGGTGAGAAAGCATCTCCTGGAGGCTAACACATATACATACTAGAATCCAGGCTCGGATAAATGTACTGGTTGAACATTGATGACCCAAAACTGTTGACAACAACCAGATTGTATCCCTGCAATCTGTGGGGGGATTTGGAAATACTCAACTGTTACGATTGTATGAGAACCATAGACAATGAAGCATCCTGCCTCATTACAGGTTTTTCTGTTAGAAAATGGGGCTGTCTCAAATCCTTTGTCTCAATCCTGTCCAAACTTGGAAATTATCTTTCATATATTTTTTTCTTATCCCTTTATTTTGGCTTATGCAAGCAGCAGTGTAATAAAAGTTCCTAGATTCTCGGAATGAAAACCCAAATTAATTTCTGCCTGGAAGGTGCCACTCTAGAAAAAATGGTCCTTCATTGCCTACTCAAAAATGTACTATTTCAGTACCACCCTCTTGTACGTATACTAATTTCATCTGTGGATAAGATAATGAATTTTAAAAGGCACTTCACCTTTCACAAGGTACAAATAATATTGGTTACCACTGGCTCCATGGTAACTTTGGTCTGCGCATAGGACCGTGAAGATGCTTGTGAGTCATCCTTTACATATTTTCCTTTTCTTTATTTGTTTGCCTTTCAATCCTGTAGGTATTCCCACAGTTTATGCTCTTTGCTTAGAGCTGAGAGTTTTATCTCATCCCATCTGATTTCCATTTCCCTTTCTCTTGGTTTACACCCTGAGACTCTGGGAGAAAGGAAAATTCTTTGCCAGATTCTTAGGCCTTTGCTTGAGGCAAAGCTCCACGAACACCCACGAAGCAAAGACCACCGTTCTGAAAGGAAAGTAGACAGTTGTTCTTTCAAATCCTTGTTGCTTGTTGTAGGGATTTAGAAGTGAGAAACAGCAGTTAAGCTGGAGAGGGTAAATCGTAACAGTGGCAGGAGGATCCTTTGGTACAACTGCTTGTGGTCAGTGTGAGGAATGAGTGCGTCGGCGGTTTTATCGGAGGACAAATTAAATGAGAAGCCAAACTCAAGAGAAGACACAGAAAAGAAGTAACACCTCGTTGAAAATGATCATTTGTCAATAATTTGTTTCCCTAATTATCTCAAACGTAGCTGCTTTTTGTGGATTTTGAATTACAATTTTCTATTCAAATTGATGAAGGAATGGATAAAATGGTACTTCCTCTCTAGATAAGGGTTTTTCTTAAAATGAAGCTGTAAAAATCCTCCTCCCAAGCTCTTTTCACAAGAATTATGAAAGCAACGCTAAAAAGTCCTTGGTTTGAGGGTAGGGTTAGGACACTAATTTAAATGTTTTCATGTAGTCCTTGTATCTTCACTTGCAACGCCCTTTATCGTAGAGATTGATAACCTTTCTTCCTCATTATTATAAGAGTTAGTGCCTATTGGTGCGGTAGTTGGTAGGACTTAACTGTGCTCCAGAAGGACCTGATTTGGATATTGTTAGAGCTACCAACAGCTCACCTGCAGTGTGTCATTTGAAAGCACTTTCTGCGAAAAGTAGACCTTCGATTCTAAAATCCGTCATTTTGAAACGTGTCTGCACTATTTTAACTTTATCTGCAAGGAAATGGCTGGAGCGAGGCTGATGCTATTCCTTTCCATCCTTAGTACTCTTCCTGCCCCATTTTCAGTCTGGTTGTGGCCAACTGGATATAACAGCTGTCTCTCGAGGTGGTGTGTGTGTTGACTTAAGGACTTTTCTTGTGCCAGGAAACAATGTCATGAGAACCATCCATGGAGTGGGAGAATTGATGACCCAGATGGTGCTCAGCAGAGGTTCCATCTTCCCCATGAGCGTGCCTGACATCCAGCCCAGCCTGCATCCCGGCAAGCAGGGGAGCCCCGCCGAGCACGAGGATGTCACTGTCATGGACACCAAGCTGAAGATTATTGAGATTTTACAGGTACAGGGCCTAATGGAAGGGAAGTGACAAACACCTAACTGTGCCTACTGGTTTAACTCCTTACACATTTTGTTCCTGATTATCATTGTGTAAATATTCTGAAATGGTATTGATCTAATTTTATTTCTTTTACGTTAATGATAAGCCTGGTAAGACATCTCACACTGACACTATTTAACATATTAATCACATGTGTGAATTCTCACTAAATATAATATATTAATGATGATACCTAACAAATGTGGAGTGCTTTGAGGTTGACATAACTTCTTTCATATGTATTTTCTCATTTAGCATTGACCCTGATTAAATTTTACCTTTATTTAAGAAGGATTTCAGAGTAGGCAAAGTTAAGATCGAATTCCAACTGTTTTTCTATTTTTAATTGAATTAGACATATGATTCTATGTATACAGATTTATCGTAGTAAGAAACTCAAATAAAATTTTATTTTTATTGACAAAAATGTTAATAATTCTTTTTAATATTTTATGTAAGTGACTATCTCTCTTGATGATTTCATTTCCAAGAGGCTAGGAGTAATATATATATTTTAAATTTAACCTAGTCTAATACCTATCTCTATGAATTTAAAGGTGGTAAATTACTATTTCATGACCAGTGGTTTAGTGGATAAATTCCCCATTACTGTAGCTATGAATTCTTAGCATTTTTTTTAAGTTTGGAAAGTAGTTTTATGATCCTTTAATTATAGCATTTATTCCAGATTCGAAGAATGGAGCCTGGAGTTTTTGAGGATCTATTAAAATTTTGGAAACAGTTTACTAAGTCTTTCATCATAATTTAATGTAGACTGAGCT
The DNA here is from genome assembly GCF_002837175.3 of Physeter macrocephalus. Taxonomy (NCBI): domain Eukaryota; kingdom Metazoa; phylum Chordata; class Mammalia; order Artiodactyla; family Physeteridae; genus Physeter; species Physeter macrocephalus. The sequence goes on along the minus strand of NC_041219.1, from coordinate 73,855,891 downwards.
ACCAGAAGTGGGTTAGTAGTCCTGGAAGGGTCTGTACATTTTTATTTAAAGTAATTAGATTTATAATCATAAAAGATTTCACAGTTCCTCCAGGAATTCCAAAGGCTGAATCCCGAGAAATATTGGCAGCCCTCCCAACCCTGTGTTCATGACCCTGAGACATCACTCAGTTGTCCTGTTCTTAACCTGTGGCAGGTGTTGAGCACCTGACCTGTGGGTAATGGGCCTCCAGCTTAGCATCCTCCTCCTCATGGGAGAGCCTCTGAAATACATGTCCTCATTTTAGCCCAATGACAGTTCAGAAAAGCAGCATTTACAAAACAGTCCCTAACAGCTAAAAAAGGATGAGACGGAGATACTATGGCAGGGCAGGCTAGGGCTGACTTGCTTTTGCTGCCTCTTTTGGGTTCTTTATGTATTTCTTGTTGAACCTCTGTTCTTGCTCTGATTTTTGTGCCTCTGTGTCTGAGTCTGAGGCACTGTGTCGGTGTTCCCAAGTGCTGCTCTTGAATGTTTCTTTCTTAGAACTTCCCTTCAAGAATTTCTTTGTAGCTACATTCCTTAAGCAAGTCTCCTGCTTTCTGCCATCTCTTCCCCCTCTCAGGCTCTTCCTTTCTTTTCCCCATCATTTCCTGTATTTCTTTTAGTCTTTTTATTTCTCTCTTATTCTCTCCCTCTATCTGTCTTCAGCTCTTTCTCAACTCTCTTTCTCTGACTTTCTTTTTATTCTTCCCTTTCCCCCCTTCCCTTCTACCTTCCATTCTTTTTCATAATTAACTATAGTAGAGGATGAAAGTTTGAATTTTGGCTCTATTTATAAAATATAATTCATTGAACACTAATTTCAACTAAAAGCTCATAAATGTTTCATTAATTCATGTTTTAATAATTTGTTCTTTACATAAGTTTGTTTTAAAAACACCCTTCTTTTTTATTTTATTTCATTTTTTTGCGGTACTTGGGCCTCTCACTGTCATGGCCTCTCCCGTTGCGGAGCACAGGCTCCAGACGCGCAGGCTCAGCGGCCATGGCTCACGGGCCCAGCCGCTCCGCGGCATGTGGGATCTTCCCGGACCGGGGCACGAACCCGTGTCCCCTGCATCGGCAGGCGGACTCTCAACCACTGCGCCACCAGGGAAGCTTAAAAAGCACCCTTCTTTTTATGCACCCACAGTCCAGCTTCTGCTCCCACCCTCTGCTCAGGGCTGCCACATCCAGTGGCTCTTTCTCAGCCCTCTTCTCCCACAATCTGTCTCCTGCTTTGAAAATCCCCATATTAACTGGAATCAGTTCAGCCAATATGTGTTACAGTGCTCACTGCATGTTAATAAAAGAGTCTCTCTGGTGTTTACTTTTCCTTCTGGATTATATGCTCTTCACAGGCAGGTTTTATATCCTTGGTACCTTTTCTGTACCCTTGGCAGCTTCCTCAGTAGCTGGCTCAACAAGTGTGTTGCACTTGATGGAACATAGCTGACATAGAGCATGGTTGCTGCCCAGGAGGAGCAAAAAGGTCTAGCAGAGGAGGAGAAGGGGGAAAGGGAGAGGGAGAGAGAGAGAGAGAGACAGAGAGAGACAGAGAGAGACAGAGAGAGAGAGAGAGAGACAGAGACAGAGACAGAGAGAGACAGAGAGATTGATTCAACTTTGGACCTGTAGGTGTAAATAATGTGTTGGGTGAGCAAAGAGGAGAAAAATTGATTCGGACTGGGGAACAGGGAAAGCTTCATTTCAAAAGGGATTTAAATAGGACCTTGGAGGATATCTCAAAAGCTGGTTAATATGGGGTGGAGGAGAAGAATATTCAAGGTAAAGTGAACAACGGAAATGAATGTGCGGAGGCAAGAGAGAAACTGCAGGCATTCCAGCCTGTGCTGTCAGGACTGAGAAGAGTAGAAAAGAGAGTGAGAGAAAGGGGGCAGCAGGAGGGGGGCGTGGGGGAGGGGTCTGATATGATGGCGGCGTAGATAGTGAGAGCTAGGGGGAGATGGTACCACCAAATACCAAGTTTTCTCGAAACTTGCCTGACCATTGCTCTTTGCTGGAACAATGAGAGTCTCTTAAGAGAGTGAAAGGGACACAGGTAATAATTATACTGGGAGCGAAGGCCAACCCAGGCCTCTCCCAGGCAAACTGGGATGGAAGGTCACCCTGTGTAAGTACAGCTCTCTGTTGTTTCCTGTCTCCACTCATGTCGGTGGCACATACTTTTTCCTTCTCTGATCTCCACTGCATTCTATACCACGTGAGGTAGCCCTCCTTAATTTCCTAATTATTTTTACAATGCTGTATCTTGTTTTCCCAACTCAGTCACTGGCATCTTGAGGACCCTGGGCTTCAGGCATTTGAATTCTTCTCAGTGCCGAGCACAGACGGGAACCTTATTGACACTTAGTTTCTGTCAATACGTCCATGAAGGGGAACAAGGACAAAAACACAGACCAAGGAAAAACAGTCATTAAGGAGGCACATCCCTGGTATATTAGATGCTATTACTTAAGCTGTCCTTTTGTAGCCTAGATCCAGGATTCATTGCGGTGTAGCCGGAATCCACACTATTGCAGCTGAAATCTCGCCTTTCTGTGCCTGAATGAGGGTCACAGCTCCAGTACTTTCCTTGCAGAGCCAGTGAAAACTCTGCAAAGTGCTTGGGAAATTATGTCATCGTTACCTCTTCATCCAGACCCAGGAGATACCTCTACTTGAAATATTCTGAGAGTAATCATGGAGAGTCAGGTTTTCTTCTTTCCAAAAACTGTTCAGGGATTTTACTGACATTGGCTAATGGAAATGCATCACTTTTCTTAGTGTTATGACTGCTTATCATGTAAGCAACAGAAGTGATAAGAGTTTACCAATAAAGTTTCTAACTAGTTCATGAGACATGTTGATAGTAATGTGGCTCTTGGTGTCCTGTAATGGATTTTTAAGCACCGTGCTGATGAAAGAAACTTATGTTGTTTTTAATGTGTCTTGTAGTTTATCCTGAGTGTCAGACTGGATTATAGGATCTCATATATGCTGTCAATATATAAGAAGGAATTTGGGGAGAACAGTGGAAATGCTGAAACGTCCACCAATGGCTCTCCTGATACATTGCTGCCATCAGGTATCTCCTCTGTGACACTATTTTCTCTTTGGATGGTGTTTTCCTGAGAACTTGAAGGTTCCTTTTATGTTTTAAAACAAGAAGTATTCGTATGAGACAAAAATGTCAAAATAATCTCCACCAATCAAAAGAAAGAAATGAGTCAGAAATTAAATAACTTGCCTAGAATGGCAGGGAGGATGTTTGCTGCTACTGGTGCTCAGTCCTTTGAATGCAGTTTTTCTGGTAATCTTCACAACTCTGTGAGGTCGAGGGACTGTGTTGTTTTGTTTTGTTTTGTTTTTTTAACATCTTTATTGGAGTATATTTGCTTTACAATGGTGTGTTAGTTTCTGCTTTATAACAAAGTGAATCAGTTATACACATACATATATCCCCATATCTCCTCCCTCTTGCGTCTCCCTCCCACCCTCCCTATCCCACCCCTCTAGGTGGTCACAAAAAAACGAGCTGATCTCCCTGTGCTACGTGGCTGCTTCCCACTAGCTATCTATTTTACATTTGGTAGTGTATATATGTCCATGCCACTCTCTCACTTTGTCCCAGCTTACCCTTCCCCCTCCCCGCATACTCAAGTCCATTCTCTAGTAGGTCTGCGTCTTTATTCCCATCCTGCCCCTAGGTTTTTCAAGACCTTTTTTTTTTTTAGATTCCATATGTAGGTGTTAGCATACGGTATTTGTTTTTCTCTTTCTGACTTACTTCACTCTGTATGACAGACTAGAGGTCCATCCACCTCACTACAAATAACTCCATTTCATTTCTTTTTATGGCTGAGTAATATTCCATTGTATATATGTGCCACATCTTCTTTATCCATTCATTT
>NC_041219.1:73851075-73851691 GCF_002837175.3 Physeter macrocephalus | reverse complement strand
GGACGCGCAACCACTGCGCCACCAGGGAAGCCGCTATTTTTAGTTTTTTAAGGAACCTCCATACTGTTCTCCGTAGGGCTGTATCAATTTACATTCCCACCAACAGTGCAAGAGTGTTCCCTTCTCTCCACAACCTCTCCAGCATTTATTGTTTGTAGATTTTTTGATGATGGTTCTGACTGGTGTGAGATGATATCTCATTGTAGTTTTGAATTGCATTTCTCTAATGATTAATGATGTTGAACATTCTTTCATGTGCTTGTTGGCAATCTCTATATCTTCTTTGGAGAAATGTCTGTTTAGGTCTTCTGCCCATTTTTGGATTGGGTTGTTTGTTGTTTTGATATTGAGCTGCATGAGCTGCTTGTAAATTTTGGAGATTAATCCTTTGTCAGTTGCTTCATTTGCAAATATTTTCGCCCATTTTGAGGGTTGTCTTTTGGTCTTGTTTATGGTTTCCTTTGCTGTGCTAAAGCTTTTAAGTTTCATTAGGTCCCATTTCTTTATTTTTGTTTTTAATAACATTTCTCTAGGAGGTGTGTCAAAAAGGATCTTGCTGTGATTTATGTCATAGAGTGTTCTGCCTATGTTTTCCTCTAAGAGTTTTATAGTGTCT
>NC_041219.1:73840861-73849849 GCF_002837175.3 Physeter macrocephalus | reverse complement strand
GAGTCTGGGAGTGTTCCTCCCTCTGCTATATTTTGGAAGAGTTTGAGAAGGATAGGTGTTAGCTCTCCTCTAAATGTTTGATAGAATTCACCTGTGAAGCCATTTGGTCCTGGGCTTTCGTTTGTTGGAAGATTTTTAATCACAGTCTCAATTTCAGTGATTTTGATTGGTCTGTTCATATTTTCTGTTTCTTCCTGGTTCAGTCCTGGAAGGTTGTACTTTTCTAAGAATTTGTCCATTTCTTCCAGGTTGTCCACTTTATTGGCATAGTTTGAGTCTTCTCCCTTTTTTTCTGGATGAGTCTGGCTAATGTTTTATCAATTTTGTTTATCTTCTCAAAGCACCAGCTTTTAGTTTCAGAGTCTGAATCTTTTACGCATTATGCTCTTTTGGTGAAAATCCAAGGTTTTTTGTTTTTTTTTTGTTTTTTTGACTTCGATCAAAGAGCAGTGTGAAATGCAGCTATCAGGAGGAAAGGTATTTTGTAGGAATCACCCCACTCAAGAATAAAGACATAGCATTCCCCATAATGGTGTGGATGTGGGTGTTGGTTTTATTGTGTGTGTGTACGCATGCGTTCATTCTTTATTACCTTGCATGGTTGTAAATTGGTACTATATTTCAGTTTTTCACATTTAAAATGTGTAAGAATGAAGCCACTCTATCTGTGAGTGTGGGAGCATAATGACATAAGAGCATAAAATTTATTGTAAAAATTTTGTGACTATAGAAATTACCTTGTGAAACCTAAGATATATTAAATTACCATTTTTCTGGATAGATCAGGCCAGTCATGGCAAGTTGGAAACTATGTTGTATTGAAGAATTAGCCAGTTAACAGAATTCTTTTGCCGGGGCAGGATTTGTACACAGATATGCAACTTTCTTTTAACCACAACCACTGTGACAACATCAGGAAGCCTCCTCTTCTTTGTGCATCGATCGATTTGATAGGAATGAGTCAATGATTATAAGTGTGTAGTTAATGTAGATGCTCAACCAAATGTCCTGCTGTCCGACTCATCGGCATCCAAAGGCAGCATGCCTCTACGGAAGGGGTTAAGCTGTCCTGAGCTAGAAGTCTCCCTGGAACATTTGCAACAGTGTTGGTTTTTTTATGCTTCCCAGAATTGTAGAACTCCAAAGGGCTATTTCCAGGAATGTTAGGGCAGAACCAGAAAGTCTTGCTGGCAGTTGCATTGACACTAGCATAAGAATTATTGGCTCTCAGAAGCCAGACTTCTGGAAACAGGAGCTCTAAGTGTCAGTAAAAGTGTGGGAGGGAAAGTCTAGGGGCATCCCCAGAAAACCAGTTCTCTCTGATTTACCTGATCTCTTATATTGGTTGTATTCATTAGAGGTAGCAATCTGGGAAGAATTCTTTTTCCCTTTTTATGTCTTGCTCTGTTTTCTTTTCATACTTTTGGAGATGAGAAATAAATTGTGTACTTATCATAGATATTTTCAAAGTGTTATTATTGGGGATGAGTGAGGAATCATGATTGGTTCACTTAAAAAAAAAAAAAAAATCAAATACCCTGTCCCAGAAGAAGAAGGGACAGATTTATAGAAGTAAGCTTAGGTTAAAAGGTCATGTTGTTTGGAAGTACCATGTAGTAACAAGGTTCTTTATAGGTATACTGTGATTCTTTAAAAAATATTATCCTTCCATGTCATTACCCATTTAAATTAAATGTGTGTATATAGGTGTGTGTGTAGTTGATGTATATATATATATGTATATATATATATATATATATATATACACATACTTATATAGATGAGGAAACTTTGTAAATGGTTCTTTCTGATCTTTTAAATGTATCTTTGACTGTAACAATATATATTTAAAAATGTAAACTTCAATTTAAAATATTGACCGATAAGAGGAACTGTATTGTGACTTTTTAAAGTGTTAATTGACTTTTGGAGGCATAAAGAAATTAAGACAAAAATATTTTTAGGTAAGCTAATATTATCATAAATATTGGGACTCCTAATTATAAAAAGATAAAGAATGGATTTTACCATTTGTCTTTGCAGCTATTGTTCCTGACATAGATGAAATTGCAGCTCAGGCAGAAACTATGTTTGCTGGAAGGTACAGTAACATTTATGTATCTTTATCTTGTGAATAAGATTTTACTTAGAATTTTATTGACACTTTATTGTTCACTTCCCTATGTCTATTTAATTTTAGATCCTTTATCGTTGCCAACATAATTTCTGCTATAAATGAAGCTGCTAATTTACTGTAGAAGAGAAAGCATAGCTTTTCTTTAGGTCAGGTAAAAAAAAGACAGGAGAGATGAGTTTGGTGTATTGAACTTTCCCCCTGAATTCTTTGCTTTTCTTTCCTCAAATAATGACAGCACACAAACGCCCTTTAAGTCCCCTGCTATAAATATTGCTGCCTCTTGCAAAACGTGCTTCCCCAAATCTGAGAAATTTGAGGCAAGAAAGTAACTTCTTTCAAAGTTATCATTAACTTTATAAGTGAGAAATAACGCTATTTTCTGCCAATTGAAAATATCCATGATTAAAGAAAGTGAAACATCTCTGCCATGACTACTCTCCTTTGCTATCAGGTGCCCTGCTACTCACTGTTTTTAGGTTGTTTCTTTTTTTCCCATAAATGAAAGTAATAGTCAAAAAGAAAAGTAAGAACTGTAAAATGTGTGAACTACAAATTATTGAGTTTCTGGCATTCGTTTTTATTATAGATTTGCCATGAGTACCTAAACAAATTTCTGTACTAAGGCATTGCATTTTCTTTGGTTAGAAAGAAAGACAAGAATGAGGAATCAGGGAAACCAAAAAGGATTTTTATCTCTAGTGAACATTTGGTTTAGGTTTGTTTTTATATTGTTTTGCCAGTTTTTGCTGTTGTTATTGTTGCTGTGTTTTCCTATTCAAGTATTTCATTATTCCCGAGAAGAGAGAATAAACCAGTGTATGATTTTCACCGTAAAATAAATGGACTTTTTATCAGGGGAATCTTGCTCAGAGTCCGGATACACCAAACTCGCAGAGTTGCTCTGGTGACGCCTGTGTGCCTGTGCACATGAGCACTGCCTTCCCCGTGTCTCACCACCTGTCGTGGAGAGGTTTTTGGACTCGGGGGAGGTTCAGTCCTTGATATACATCCAGCCAAGTATGTCTTCTCAATAAACGCTTCAGGATTGATTCAGATTCTATCTTTTGTCTTTGGCTAGATGACCAAATCATCATCCCGGTTTGCCTGCTACTTTCCCAGTGCAATCACTGAAAGTCGCCTATCTTGGGAACCCCCTCAGTCTTGGACAAACTGGGACTTAGGTCACCCCTACTTTCATGGACAAACACAAGTTTTCTCTATGCTTTGTTTCTTATTAGTTACCCGAGGCCAAAAAAAGAGTAAAAATTTCTTCCTTTGTACTTTCCGGTTTTTTTGCGGGGGGGAGGGTGGGTGATAACTGAGGATGTACACACAATTTTAACCACTTCTGACTAAATTTTATGTAAATATAAGTTATTTTAGAATAACGTTTTGTTTTATAGAAAGGAAAAAAATCCAGTTCAACTTGATGATGAAGGAGGCAGGACATTTTTACGGGTCCTCATCCATCTGATCATGCATGACTACCCTCCTTTGCTATCAGGAGCCCTGCAGCTGCTGTTCAAGCACTTCAGCCAGAGAGCAGAAGTTTTACAGGCATTTAAACAGGTGAGATTCAGTAGCCCTCAGTGGTTCCATAGCAGAGGCTCTGAAAATATTATTTATAACATCCAACCTGACTTCATGGTTGCAGAGTTAATGAGACTGTGCAGCTTTTCCTGGGGACACTTTCTATTTTTAAAGATAGATATGGCCTTGTCTTAGGCCAAGACATGATCTATTTTAGAAAGAGATCCCCACAAGTGATTTTTCAATTAATATCTTTAATGTAAATGACAGGCACTAAAATTTAGGAGGGCACTGGGAGATAATACCATATTAGGAATTTTGTTGCCGGTGCTGTTATTTTGACCCCAGATTTTACTGATAAATTTGGGTAATGCACTGAAATAAATGTCGTGATTGAGAAAATGTAGAAATCCAAAAGAAAGGAATTGTGATGGATCTAATCTTTTTCTTTGTTGTCTTTGAATGATATCAATCTTGAGACCTTTAATGAGAAATATCTCAGGGCTTACATGTATTTTACTAATATTTATTTAATACAGCATTGATCTTCATTAGGAAGTTTTACAAGGATACGTTACAATATGAAATAATTAAAAGATTAATTATATAAATACAGATAATTATTCATATATTTGTAAATGTCACACAATACATATAAATTTAGGTTTAGACTGTATCACTGTTTTCTTCGACTTATTTTTATGCTTCTACCTCTTTTCAAATAGAGAGAGTCTCAGAAAAATTAACTTTAGCAGTAAAATTAGAGTTAGGGTATCTCTTATTTTAAATTACTCTTTACCACTTTAAAAAGCTTTGCTAGGGCTCACTTTTTTATATGTATAATTCTTCATAACATGTGAATATACTGAGTAGAGTTCACAGGTACTTTCAGGGGAATTTTCATGATCAATATAATCTAAACTATGTAAAATATATGTAAATATTCATAAATATTCTAGAAATACTAAACGTCAACTGAGGGGCAAATATGTTAAAAAGACTTGGGATTTTTGACATAAATGAAATAAGAATAAAGGAAATTCCATAAGCAAATTAAGTAAACTAAGAATTTCAATTCTGTTTCCAGGTGCAGTTACTGGTGTCCAATCAGGACGTAGATAACTACAAGCAAATCAAGGCAGACCTAGACCAGCTTCGACTAACTGTAGAAAAATCTGAGTTATGGGTTGAGAAGAGCAGCAGCTATGAGAATGGAGAAATGGGTGAAAATCAAGTAAAAGGTGGTGAAGAGCCAATTGAGGTCTGTTTTCAAGATCTATTTTGAAATAATCCAAACAGTATCTTTTAAATCAGCATAAAATTTCCATTTGCCAAGTCAGATATCTGCATAAATTTGTACTTTGGTTAATTCTTGTCAATTGCTCTCACTTGTTACCTCATCTGACTACTTTTTCACTCTTTCTCCTTCCCACTGTAAATCCTATAAGCCATAAATCCGGACAATAGGAGGGAGTGAGGTGGAGAAAAAGAGGAATAGGTCTTAACCTGAGACCTGTACAGAGAGGGGAATTTTTGTTTCTACCATTCTTGGTGGCTTTTTATTGGCAACCAATAAATCATTCCTTTTATTATTGAATAACCTTATAAATATGTAAAAATACCCAATGGAAGGACAATATGCTTTATTACCAACATGAAAATCCCCCAAATCTGTTTCATCTACAGAATGGTAAGATGCTGATCATAAATCCTCTGTTATATTGGTTTTAATTTTCAGTAGGTTAATTAGTTGCTGTTTTCAGATTTCGCTAAATACTAAATCAACCATAAAAATTTTTAAGCAGTGTTTTAGTAGACTAGTGCCAACACTATAATTGATAATGTATTGAGTTTCTTAAATACCTCTCTAGTGTTTTATTTAGTTGTCATTTTATTTTAATTAACGTCTTTATTGGAGTATAATTGTTTTACATTGTTGTCTTAGTTGCTGCTGTATAATAAAGTGAATCAGCTATATGTATACATAATCGCCATATCCCCTCCCTCTTGTGTTGCCCTCCCACCCTCCCTATCCCACCCATCTAGGTGGACACAGAGCACCATGCTGATCTCCCTGTGCTATGTGGCTGCTTCCCACTAGCTATCTATTTTACATTTGGTAGTGTATATATGTCCATGACACTCTCTCACTTTGTCTCAGCTATCCTTCCCCTTCCCCATGTCCTCAAGTCCATTCTCTGGATCTGCGTCTTTATTTCTGTCCTGACCCTAGGTTCTTCAGAACCATTTTTCTTTTTTTTTTTACATTCCATATATAGGTGTTAGCATACAGTATTTGTTTTTCTCTTTCTGACTTCACTCTGTATGACAGACTCTAGGTCCATCCACCTCACTACAAATAACTCAATTTGGTTTCTTTCTATGGCTGAGTAGTATTCCATTGTATATATATATGCCACATCTTTATCCATTCATCTGTCGATGGACACTTAGGTTGCTTCCACATCCTGGCTATTGTAAATAGTGCTGCAGTGAACATTGTGGTGCATGATTCTTTGAGTAATGGTTTTCTCAGGGTATATGCCCAGTAGTGGGATTGCTGGGACATATGTTAGCTCTATTTATAGTTTTTTAAGAAACCTCCATACTGTTCTCCATAGTGGCTGTATCAATTTACATTCCCACCAACCGTGCAAGAGCATTCCCTTTTCTCCACACCCTCTCCAGTGTTTATCATTTGTAGATTGTTTAATGATGGCCATTCTGACCGGTGTGAGATGATATCTCATTGTGGTTTTGATTTGCATTTCTCTAATGATTAATGATGTTGAACATTCTTCATGTGCTTGTTGGCAATCTCTATATCTTCTTTGGAGAAATGTCTGTTTAGGACTTCTGACCATTTTTGGATTGGGTTATTTGTTTTTTTGTTATTGAGCTGCATGAGCTGCTTGTAAATTTTGGAGATTAATCCTTTGTCAGTTGCTTCATTTGCAAATATTTTCTCCCATTCTGAGGGTTGTCTTTTGGTCTTGTTTATGGTTTCTTTTGCTGTGCAAAAGATTTAAGTTTCATTAGGTCCCATTTGTTTATTTTAGTTTTTATTTCCATTTTGCTAGGAGGTGTGTCAAAAAGGATCTTGCTGGGATTTATGTCATAGAGTGTTCAGCCTATGTTTTCCTCTAAGAGTTTTACAATGTCTGGCCTTAAATTTAGGTCTTTCATAAATTTTGAGTTTATTTTTGTGTATGGTGTTAGGGAGTGTTCTAATTTCATTCTTTTAAATGTAGCAGTCCAGTTTTCCCAGCACCACTTATTGAAGAGGCTGTCTTTTCTCCACTGTATATTTTTGCCTCCTTTATGAAAGATAAGGTGACCATATGTGCGTGGGTTTATCTCTGGGCTTTCTGTCCTTTTCCATTAATATATATTTCTTTTTTTGTGCCAGTACCGTGTTGTCTTGATTACCGTAGCTTTGTAATATAGTCTGAAGTCAGGGAGTCTGATTCCTCCAGCTCCGTTTTGCTTTCTCAAGATTGCTTTGGCTATTCGGGTTCTTTTGTGTTTCCATACAAATTGTGAAATATTTTGTTCTAGTTCTGTGAAATATGCCAGTGGTAGTTCTATAGGGATTGCATTGAATCTGTAGATAGCTTTGGGTAGTATAGTCATTTTCACAATGTTGATTCTTCCAATCCAAGAACATGGTATATCTCTCCATCTGTTGGTATCATCTTTAATTTCAACAGTGACAGTTTTACTTCTTCTTTTCCAATTTGTATTCCTTTTATTTCTTTTTCTTCTCTGATATCTGTGTCTAGGAATTCCAAAACAATGTTGAATAATAGTGGTGAGAGTGTACATACTTGTCTTGTTCCTGATCTTAGAGGCAATGCTTTCAGTTTTTCACCATTGAGAATGATGTTTGCTGTGGGTTTGTCATATATGGCCTTTATTATGTTGAGGTAGGCTCCCTCTATGCCCACTTTCTGGAGAGATTTTATCATAAATCGGTGTTGAATTTTGTCAAAAGCTTTTTCTGCATCTATTGAGGTGATCATATGGTTTTTTTTCTTCAGTTTGTTAATATGCTGTATCACATTGATTGTTTTGCATATCTTGAAGGATCCTTGCATCCCTGGGATAAATGCCACTTGATCATGGTTTATGATCCTTTTAATGTGTTGTTGGATTCTGTTTGCTAGTATTTTGTTGAGGATTTTTTCATTATATTCATGAGTGATATTGGTCTGTAATTTTCTTTTTTTGTAATATCTTTGTCTGGTTTTGGTATCAGGGTGATGGTGACCTCATAGAATGAGTTTGGGCATGTTCCTTCCTCTGCACCTTTTTGGAAGAGTTTGAGAAGGATGTGTGTTAGCTCTTCTCTAAATGTTTGATAGAATTCACCTGTGAAGCCATCCGCTTCCTGGACTTTTGTTTGTTGGAAGAATTTTAATCACAGTTTCAATTTCATTACTTGTGATTGGTTTGTTCATATTTTCTATTTCTTCCTGGTTCAGTCTTCAAAGGTTTTACCTTTCTAAGAATTTGTCCATTTCTTCCAGGTTGTCCATTTTTTGGTCAGAGTTGCTTGTAGTATTGTCTTAGGATGCTTTGTATTTCTGCGGTGTCTTTTGTAACTTCCACTTTTTCATTTCTAAGTTTATTGATGTGAGTCCCCTCCCTCTTTTTCTTGATGAGTCTGGCTAATGGTTTATCAATTTTGTTTATCTTCTCAAAGAACCAGGTTTTAGTTTTATTGATCTCTGCTCTTGTTTTCTTTGTTTCTATTTCATTTATTTCTGCTCTGATCTTTATAAGCCATCTATTAACATTAGGTCTGGTTTGTTCTTTTTCCAGTTCCTTTAGGTATAAAATTAAGTTGTTTATTTGAGGTTTTTCTTGTTTTCTGAGGTAGAATTGTATCACTATAAACTTCCTTTTTAGAACAGCTTTTGCTGCATCTCATATATTTCTGATTGTTGTGTTTCCACTTTCATTTGTCTCCAGGTAATATTATAAATTTCCTCTTTGATTTCTTCAGTGATCCATTGGTTGTTTTGTAGCATATTGACTTGAGAAGAAAGTGTAATCTGCTGTTTTTGGATGGAATGTCCTGTAAATATCAGTTAAATCTATGTGGTCTATTGTGTCATTTAAAGCATGTGTATCCTTATTAATTTTCTGTTTGGATGATCTGTCCATTGGTGTAAGGGAGGTGTTAAAGTCCCCCACTATTACTGTGTTACTGTTGATTTCCTCTTTTACAGCTGTTAGCAGTTGCCTTATGTATTGAGGTGCTCCTATGTTGGCTGCATATATATTTATAGTTGTTATATCTTCTTCTTGGGTTGATC
>NC_041219.1:73800726-73840763 GCF_002837175.3 Physeter macrocephalus | reverse complement strand
GTTATATCTTCTTCTTGGGTTGATCCCTTGATCATTATGTAGTGTCCTTCCTTGTCTCTTGTAACATTCTTTATTTTAAAGTCTATTTTATCTGATCTCAGTATTGCTACTCCAGCTTTCTTTTGATTTCCATTTGCATAGAATACCTTTTTCCATCCCCTCACTTTCAGTCTGTATGTGTCCCTACGTTTGATGTGGGTTTCTTGTAGACAGCATATATATGGGTCCTTTTTTTGTATCCATTCAGTAAGCCTGTGTCTTTTGGTTGGAACATTTAATCCATTCACGTTTAAGGTAATAATCGAAATGTATGTTCTTATGAACATTTTCTTAATTGTTTTGGGTTTGTTTTTGTAGGTCCTTTTGTTCTCTTGTGTTTCCCACTTAGGGAAGTTCCTTTAGCATTTGTGGTACAGCTGGTTTCGTGGTGCTGAATTCTCTTAGCTTTTGCTTGTCTGTAAAGCTTTTGATTTTGTCATCGAATCTGAGTGAGATCCTTGCTGGGTAGAGTAATCTTGGTTGTAGGTTCTTCCCTTTCACCACTTTAAGTATATTATGCCACTCCCTTCTGGCTTGTAGAGTTTTTGCTGATAAATCAGCTGTTAACCTTATGGGAGTTCCCTTCTATGTTATTTGTCATTTTTCCCTTGCTGCTTTCAATAATTTTTCTTTGTCTTTAATTTTTGGCAATTTGATTACTATGTGTTTCAGCCTGTTTCTCCTTGGGTTTATCCTGTATGGGACTCTCTGCGCTACCTGGACTTGGGTGGCTATTTCCTTTCCCATGTTAGGGATGTTTTCCACTAGAATCTCTTCAAATATTTTCTCTGGTCCTTTTTCTCTCTCTCCTCCTTCTGGGACCCTTATAATGTGAATGTTGTTGCGTTTAATGTTATCCCAGAGTTCTCTTAGGCTGTCTTCATTTCTTTTCATTCATTTTTCTTTATTCTGTTCCACAGCAGTGAATTCCACCATTCTGTCTTCCAGGTTACTTATCCGTTCTTCTGCCTCAGTTATTCTGCTATTGATTCCTTCTAGTGTAGTTTTCATTTCATTTATTGTGTTGTTCATCTCTGTTTGTTTGCTCTTTAGTTCTTCTGGGTCTTTGTTAAACACTTCTTTCATCTTTTCAATCTTTGCCTCCATTCTTTTTCTGAGGTCCTGGATCATCTTCACTATCATTATTCTGAATTCTTTTTCTGGAAGGTTGCCTATCTCCACTTCATTTAGTTTTTTTTCTGGGGTTTTATCTTGTTCCTTCATCTGGTACGTAGCCCTCTGCCTTTTCATCTTGTCTCTTTTTCTGTGAATGTCGTGTTTGTTCCACAGGCTGCAGGATTGTAGTTCTTCTTGCTTCTGTTGTCTGCCCTCTGGTGGTTGAGGCTATGTAAGAGGCTTGTGTTTGTACAGTTTTTTTCCTGTAATTGAGATCTAGTCTCATAGCATTGTGGTTAGAAAAGATAGTTGATAAGATGTCAGTTTTCTTAAATTTAACAAGGCTTGATTTGTGACCTAAGATATGATCCTGGAGAATGTTCCATGAGCACTTGAGAAGAAAGTTTATTGTGTTGTTTTTGGATGGAATGTCCTATAAATATCAATTAAGTCCATCTTGTTTAATGTCTCATTTAAAGCTTGTGTTTCCTTATTTATTTTCATTTTGGATGATCTGTCCATTGGTGAAAGAGGGGTGTAAAAGTCCCCTACTATGATTGTGTTACTGTCGATTTCCCCTTTTATGGCTGTTAGCAGTTGCATCATGTATTGAGGTGCTCCTATGTTTGGTGCATAAATATTTATAATCGTTATATCTTCTTCTTGGATTGATCCCTTGATCATTATGTAGTGTCCTTCTTTGTCTCTTGTGATAGTCTTTATTTTAAAGTCTATTTTGTCTGATATGAGAATTGCTGCTCCCACTTTGTTTTGATTTCCATTTGCATGGAATATCTTTTACCATCCCCTCACTTTCAGTCTGTGCATGTCCCTAGGTCTGAAGTGGGTCTGTTGTAGACAGCATATATAAGGGTCTTGTATTTGTATCCATTCAGCCAGGGTATATCTTTTGGTTGGTATTTAACCCATTTACGTTTTAGGTAGTTATTGATATGTATGTTCTTATTTCCATTTTGTTAGAGGTTTTGAGCTTGTTATTGTCGATCTCTAACTTCTCTTGTGTTTCCTGTGTAGAGAAGTTCCTTTACCATTTGTTGTAAAGCTCGTTTGGTGGTGCTGAATTCTCTTATTAGCTTTTGCTTGTCTGTAATGGTTTTAATTTCTGTCCAATCTGAATGAGATCCTTGCTGGGTAGAGTAATCTTGGTTGTAGTTTTTTCCCTTTCATCACTTTAAATATGTCCTGCCACTCCCTTCTGTTTTACAGAGTTTCTGCTGAAAGATCAGCTGTTAACCTTATGGGGATTCCCTTGCAATTTATTTGTTTTTCCATTGCTGCTTTTAATATTTTTTCTTTGTATTTAATTTTTGATAGTTGGATCAACATGTGTCTTGCCATGTTTCTCATTGCATTTATCCTGTATGGGACTCTCTGTGGTTCCTGGACTTGACTGACTGTTTCCTTTCCCATATTAGGGAAGTTTTCAAGTGTACTCTCTTCAGATATTTTCTCAGTCCCTTTTTTTTCCTCTTTTTCTTCCGGGACCCTTATAATTCGAATGTTGGTGTGTTTAATGTTGTCCCAGAGTCCTCTGAGACTGTCCTCAATTATTTTCATTCTTTTTTCTTTATTCTGCTCTGTGGTAGTTATTTCCACTATTTTATCTTCCAGGTCACTTTTCCGTTCTTCTGCCTCAGTTATTCTGCTATTGATCCCTTCTAGAGTATTTTTAATTTCTTTTTAATTTCATTTATTGTGTTGTTCATCATTGTTTGTTTTCTCTTTAGTTCTGCTAGTTCCTTATTAAGTGTTTCTTGTATTTTCTCCATTCTATTTCCAAGATTTTGGATCACCTTTACTATCATTATTCTGAATTCTTTTTCAGGTAGACTGCCTATTCCCTCTTCATTTGTTTGGTCTGGTGGGTTTTTACCTTGCTTCTTCATCTGCTGCATATTTCTCTGTCTTCTCATTTTGCCCAACTCACTGTGTTTGGGGTCTCCCTTTCACAGGCTGCAGGTTCGTAGTTGCCGTTGTTTTTGGTGTTTGTCCCCAGTGGGTAAGGTAGGTTCCATGGGTTGGGTAGGCTTCCTGATGGAGGGGCCTAGTGGCTGTGTTCTCATGGATGAGGCTGGATCCTGTGTTTCTCGTGGGCAAGACCATGTCCAGTGGTGTGTTTTGGGGTGTCTGTGAACTTAGTATGATTTTAGGTAGCCTCTGTGCTAATGGGTAGGGTTGTGTTCCTGTCTTGCTACTTGTTTGGCATGGGGTGTCCAGCACTGTAGCTTGCTGGTTGTTGAGTGGAGCTAGGTCGTAGCATTGAGTCGGAGATCTCTGGAAGAGTTCTTGCCGATTGATATTACGTGGATCCAAGAGGTCTCTGGTGGTCCAATGTCCTGAACTCGGCTCTCCCACCTCAGAGGCTCTGGTCTGATGCCCAAGCGGAGCACCAAGAGCCTGTTACCCACACGGCTCAGAAGAAAAGGGAGAAAAAAATAAATAAAGATAAAATAAAATAAAGTTATTAAAATTAAAAATTTAAAAACATATTATTAAAATGAAAAATAAAATAAGTACTTAAAGCAAAAAAATAAGAGAGTAGTGAAACCAATAACAAATCCACCAGTGATAACAAGGACTAAAAACTAAACTAAGATAAACATGTAAATCAGAAAATAGTCACATACAGCAAACCCCAAGTGTACAGTTGCTCCCAAAGTCTCCTGCCTCAGTTTTGGGATGATTCGTTGTCTATTCAGGTATTCCACAGATGCATGTACATCAAGTTGATTGTGGAGTTTTAATCCGCTGCTTCTGAGGCTGCTCGGAGAGATTTCCCTTTCTCTTCTTTGTTCGCACAGCTCCTGGGGTTCAGCTTTGGAATTGGCTCCGCCTCTGCGTGTACATCTCCACCCAGAGAGGACGGGGTTAAAGGGGTGGCTGATTAGGGGGCTGTGGCTCACTGAGGCTCACTCAGGAGAGAGGGATACAGAATGTGGGGCGAGCCTGTGGTGGCAGAGGCCAGCGTGACATTGCAACAGCCTGAGCTGCACCGTGCGTTCTCCCGGGGAAGAGGTCCCTGGATCACGGGACCCCGGCAGTGGCGGGCTGCACAGGCTTCCAGGAGGGGAGGTGTGTATAGTGACCTGTGCTTGCACACAGGCTTCTCGGTGGCTGCAGCAACAGTGTTAGCATTCCATGCCCATCTCTGGGGTCCAAGCTGATAGCAACGGCTCGTGCCCGTCTCTGGAGCTGTTTAGGTGGTGTTCTGAATCCCCTCTCCTCGTGCACCCTGAAATAGTGGTCTCGCCTCTTAGGCAGTTCTAGACTTTTTTCCGGACTCCCGGCTAGCTGTGGCACACTAGCCCCCTTCAGGCTGTGTTCATGCAGCCAACCCCAGTCCTCTCTTTGGGATCTGAGCTCCGAAGCCCGAGCCTCAGCTCCCAGGCCCCACCCACTCCGGCGGTGAGCAGACAAGCGTCTTAGGCTGGTGCCTGCTGGTTGGCAGCGATCCTCTGTGTGGGAATCTGTCTGCTTTGCCCTCTGCACCCCTGTTGCTGTGGTCTCCTCCGTGGCTCTGAAGCTTCCCCTCCACCCAGCCCTTGTCCCCGCCAGTGAAGGGGCTTCCTAGTGTGTGGAAGCTTTTCCTTCTTCACAGCTCTCTCCCAGAGGTGCAGGGTCTGTCCCTATTCTTTTGTCTCTGTTTTTTTTTTTTTCTTTTGCCATACCCAGGTACGCGGGGAGTTTCTTGCCTTTTGGGAAGTCTGAGTTCTTCTGCCAGCATTCAGTTGGTGTTCTGTAGGAGTTTTTCCACATCTAGATGTATTTCTGATGTATTTGTGGGGAGGAAGGTGATCTCCACGTCTTACTCCTCTGCCATCTTGAAGGTCCTCCTTAGCTCTTATTTTAATCTGCAGGATTATAAACTATTACTATTTAGAGAGGTTTACCTACCCCGAGTCTTTTGTTTCTTGGAATACCTAAAATATTTTGTAGTGCAGGGTGATGAGCAGGAGGTAATTAGTGGGAGGGGGAGGTAATTAAAGTCATCAAAATGCTAAAAAGTTCCAAAGGGAAATTCAGCAGTGGGTAACTACTTTCTACTTGTCTCAGTAGTAATTATCACTGATCTGCACAACAGTTTTGACTTAATCCTTTAGGAACTTTTTCTGTGATTTTATGTTGTAAGTTAGTAGAATGTAGAATTTCTAAAGCATTTTTTTTTTTTTGGTTAAGATAGAGTTCTTTCACAGTATATTTAAGAAGTAAGAGAAACTTAAACGTTTATTTAGTATTTGCTGTACACCAACTCTTATACCTGACACTGTCATGCATGGTATATCTTTTAAAATGTTACAACACACTTTGGAGATAGTTATAATAAAGATCACGTTTCTGAGCATGAATCAACTGAAATTCAGAAAACCCAAGGGTTTTCTCATTGTCAAGCAGCTCTATGTGATTTTAACTCAGGTGATAAGTTCAGGTGATAAGTTTGATGATAAGTTCCAGTCTCTTTAATGTAAAATTGCACTTTCTGATATAATACTTTGTTATTTAGAGATGTATTATGCGCGAAGTTAGAATAGCTCTTTCTTTTACAAATACATATTTTGTAAATATTCTAGAGGATAAAGGTAATGTTGCTTCCCCTTTCAGAACATTTCATTCTTTTATTTTAATAGAGAACAGCTCTAAACCTCAGCAAAATGCAGTATGTGTTTGTAAAAGTTTGCCCCCCAAAATCACCGAAGAGTAGAGGTGAGATGTTCCATGAAGGATGTTAGTCACTGGTCTGCAGTTTAAGTTCCCAGTCATGAGGGAAAGTGGAGAAAGAACCTCTTTTATAGTATATATCAATGGCTGTGGCTCACTGAGGCTCACTCAGGAGAGAGGGATACAGAATGTGGGGCGAGTCTGTGGTGGCAGAGGCCAGCGTGACATTGCAACAGCCTGAGCTGCACCGTGCGTTCTCCCGGGGAAGAGGTCCCTGGATCACGGGACCCCGGCAGTGGCGGGCTGCACAGGCTTCCAGGAGGGGAGGTGTGTATAGTGACCTGTGCTTGCACACAGGCTTCTCGGTGGCTGCAGCAACAGTGTTAGCATTCCATGCCCATCTCTGGGGTCCAAGCTGATAGCAACGGCTCGTGCCCGTCTCTGGAGCTGTTTAGGTGGTGTTCTGAATCCCCTCTCCTCGTGCACCCTGAAATAGTGGTCTCGCCTCTTAGGCAGTTCTAGACTTTTTTCCGGACTCCCGGCTAGCTGTG
Source organism: Physeter macrocephalus (assembly GCF_002837175.3). Lineage (NCBI taxonomy): Eukaryota > Metazoa > Chordata > Mammalia > Artiodactyla > Physeteridae > Physeter > Physeter macrocephalus. The sequence continues at coordinate 73,834,380 of NC_041219.1, read as the reverse complement.
GCACACTAGCCCCCTTCAGGCTGTGTTCATGCAGCCAACCCCAGTCCTCTCTTTGGGATCTGAGCTCCGAAGCCCGAGCCTCAGCTCCCAGGCCCCACCCACTCCGGCGGTGAGCAGACAAGCGTCTTAGGCTGGTGCCTGCTGGTTGGCAGCGATCCTCTGTGTGGGAATCTGTCTGCTTTGCCCTCTGCACCCCTGTTGCTGTGGTCTCCTCCGTGGCTCTGAAGCTTCCCCTCCACCCAGCCCTTGTCCCCGCCAGTGTGGAAGCTTTTCCTCCTTCACAGCTCCCTCCCAGAGGTGTAGGGTCTGTCCCTATTCTTTTGTCTCTGTTTTTTTTTTTTCTTTTGCCATACCCAGGTACGCGGGGAGTTTCTTGCCTTTTGGGAATCCACCCAGCCCTTGTCCCCGCCAGTGAAGGGGCTTCCTAGTGTGTGGAAGCTTTTCCTTCTTCACAGCTCTCTCCCAGAGGTGCAGGGTCTGTCCCTATTCTTTTGTCTCTGTTTTTTTTTTTTTCTTTTGCCATACCCAGGTACGCGGGGAGTTTCTTGCCTTTTGGGAAGTCTGAGTTCTTCTGCCAGCATTCAGTTGGTGTTCTGTAGGAGTTTTTCCACATCTAGATGTATTTCTGATGTATTTGTGGGGAGGAAGGTGATCTCCACGTCTTACTCCTCTGCCATCTTGAAGGTCCTCCTTAGCTCTTATTTTAATCTGCAGGATTATAAACTATTACTATTTAGAGAGGTTTACCTACCCCGAGTCTTTTGTTTCTTGGAATACCTAAAATATTTTGTAGTGCAGGGTGATGAGCAGGAGGTAATTAGTGGGAGGGGGAGGTAATTAAAGTCATCAAAATGCTAAAAAGTTCCAAAGGGAAATTCAGCAGTGGGTAACTACTTTCTACTTGTCTCAGTAGTAATTATCACTGATCTGCACAACAGTTTTGACTTAATCCTTTAGGAACTTTTTCTGTGATTTTATGTTGTAAGTTAGTAGAATGTAGAATTTCTAAAGCATTTTTTTTTTTTTGGTTAAGATAGAGTTCTTTCACAGTATATTTAAGAAGTAAGAGAAACTTAAACGTTTATTTAGTATTTGCTGTACACCAACTCTTATAGCTGACACTGTCATGCATGGTATATCTTTTAAAATGTTACAACACACTTTGGAGATAGTTATAATAAAGATCACGTTTCTGAGCATGAATCAACTGAAATTCAGAAAACCCAAGGGTTTTCTCATTGTCAAGCAGCTCTATGTGATTTTAACTCAGGTGATAAGTTCAGGTGATAAGTTTGATGATAAGTTCCAGTCTCTTTAATGTAAAATTGCACTTTCTGATATAATACTTTGTTATTTAGAGATGTATTATGCGCGAAGTTAGAATAGCTCTTTCTTTTACAAATACATATTTTGTAAATATTCTAGAGGATAAAGGTAATGTTGCTTCCCCTTTCAGAACATTTCATTCTTTTATTTTAATAGAGAACAGCTCTAAACCTCAGCAAAATGCAGTATGTGTTTGTAAAAGTTTGCCCCCCAAAATCACCGAAGAGTAGAGGTGAGATGTTCCATGAAGGATGTTAGTCACTGGTCTGCAGTTTAAGTTCCCAGTCATGAGGGAAAGTGGAGAAAGAACCTCTTTTATAGTATATATCAATGGCATCCTCATAGCAGTTTAATAAACAGTTTGTATTGATGTGAGAAAGAAGATGAATAAGTCATCTGAGGATAGTCATCTTATTAAAGATAAAACTGCATTACATGTGGGCTATAAAACTGTTTTTCTAGGGACTTCAGATGAATACAAGTCAGTGAAGCTGAAATTTATTTATTTATTTGTTGACTTCAGGATTTATCAGTTCAGCAAATGGTAATAATTTTTGGTACTTAAAGCAGGAAGTGATTTAATACAAGGAATTAAATTTTTGAACAATCTGGAGGAATACAGTTTAGAGGCTGCCACTGGACTATTGATTTCAGTGTCAAACAATCATAGCTATGATTCAGAGGGGAAGAAGCTGCTTCGGCTAATGCCAACACTGCTGCTGCCACCACCACTGATTTGTACCTTAGAAGCCTGTGGCCAGATAACGGAACCCTCAGATCTATTGGGATTTTCTTTTCAGCCCTCATAGCCACAGGAAGATGGCCTTGAATGGATAGTGTATTAAGAGTATAGGTTTTAGAGTCTAAAGCTGTATACAGTCACTAACTGTATGTGTGACTTTGGGCAACTTATTTTAATTCTTTCAGTTTTATTCTCATTGTCTGTTCAATGGACTTAATAATGGTACTTAGCTCCTACGATTACTGTGAAGATTAAATGAGCAAACTCTGTGCATGTGGTGTGTCAGTTAATATGGCTTCAGTAGGAAAATATAAACAACAAGGTGACATATTATCTACTAACAAGTCAAGAAGTGAGACTCCAGTTTTAATTAATTTATTGTCTCAATGCAATCATCATGGACCAGTGACCTTACTTCTGAGACTGATCTTCTCATGGCTGCATCACGACAGCAGCATCCTAGACATCACAACACTGTCACAAAAGAATATCTGTGCTTTTCTAAGTCTCCTGTTTAGGAGCAAGTAAACCTTTCCCAGGCACCCCTTAGTAGATTCTATCTCATGTCTCCTTGGCCAAAGCAGGACCACATGTTTACCTCTAAACCAATGGACTATAAGATTAGCTTAAACTAAATAAAAGATGCTTTGCAGGCTAGGATACTCTCCTCTGAGTTACGTGGGGGAAGGATAAACAAAATCAAAATCTGCTGGCAAGAAGGAAGAAAGGATGTCGGTGTCTGCCAAAAGTCCACAGTCAGTGAATGCTTGTTATAATTATTATCGGTTTTCATGTGCAACACAGCGTGCTGTTTACTATGATGCATATAGAACTATGAAATCTTAAAAGATACTTGTTAAATTAAAAGATACTTGTAGGGTTATCAAGTCTATTTCCTATGTAGTATTTGTTCTCTCTCTAAATAGCTCACCTAAGTGAGATATTTCTTAAAATAAAACAAACGTCTGTGATGGGAAATTCAGTACCTCCTGAGGTAGAACATTCTTTTGAAATTAATGTATTGCTTAAGAAATAGAATAGTACCAATAAGAAGTCTCTGTGGTCCATCCCATATCCCAGAGGAAACCATTATAATGAGTTCATGTTAATAATTTCCTTGCTTTTCTTAACTGTTTTACCATGTATGTCTATATTTTTAAAACATTTAGCAAAATGAAAAGTATTTCACTTAGTCTGTTTTAGATATGTTTTGTCCTCCATCTTTGTTGTTGTATAGCAGTGACTTATTCATTTTCTCTAATATACATTATTACATTTTATGCACATGTTTATCTAGTAAACTGTTGATGGACATTTTATGTTCTTTACAGTTCTAATGTTTTAAAAGAAAATTTGCTACCAAAAGGAGCTTAAAAAACTTTTTAATGTCACCTGATGCGCATGTTTAAGCGTCCTTTCAGGATATATATTTAGGTGTTAATATCTGGTATGTTTACCTTTACCAAATAATGCCAGTTGTTTTCCAAAGACCAAATGATACTCCCTCCAGGGTATATAAGAGTTTCTGTGGTTCCCCATCCTGATGACTACTGATTTTCTCACTTTTCCATTTTTGATAATTGGGTGTGTTTGGTATATTATCCCTGTTGTGATTTTCATTTTGCTGGATTATATGAGGTTGAGCATGTTTTTATATGTTTATTGGACATTTCACTTCCTCTTCCAGTTTAGATTAAGCTAAATTCTATGTGCGCAGGTAGTTAGGTCCTACCAATTCATGTATAGCTACCTAAGGTTAAAAAACATTTTTGACATAAAGTCATGGTGATGCTATAATTCAAACTTGAACACTATCTTTTCATCTATTATTTCTTTTTTTCTTGCTTTATTGTGTTGGTAAGGTTTTCCAGTACAATGGTGAATAGATGTGGTGATAATGGGTATCCTTGTTTTGCTTCTGATTTTAAAGGGAATAATTTTAATATTTCACTATTGAATATATTTTTATGGTACTTTTGTTTTTTTGTAGATACCTTTTACCAGTTGAGGAAATTCCCCTCTGTTTTTCGTTTGCTAATTTCTACTATGGTTGTTGACTTCTATTAAATGTAGTTTATGCATCTATTAAGATTGTTATTTTTCTTTAATTATAATCTGCTAATTTTAATAACATGAATCATAAATAGAGCTGCTACCATAGTAACCCTGCATTCTAGAATAAGTGTATCTTGGTAATCTTTTTTACAGTGCTACATCCAGTTTGCTATTATTTTGTTCAGGATTTTACATCTTTCTTGTCAATGAGGTTGGCCTCTAATTTTCCTTTCTTGTACTGTTCCTGTCAATTGTTGGTATCAAGGTTAAACTAATTCTGTAACAAAGTGAGTTACACAATCTTCCCCTTTCTTTGTCTCTTCTGTGAATGTTTGCTAGAACTTTTCTAAATCTGCCTGGGCCTTGGATTTAGTTTGTGGGAAGACTTGATAACTAGTAATTAATTTTTAAAGGTTATAAATTCATTAAAATTTTCTATTTTGGGTCAACTTGTATATTTTTCTGGCTATATACTTTAGTTTTCAAATTTATTCATCTTATTTCATTATCTTTTTAAAAAAATAAATTTATTTATTTTTGGCTGCATTGTGTCTTCTTTGCTGCATGCAGGCTTTCTCTAGTTTCAATGAGTGGGGGCTACTCTTGGTTATGGTGCGCGGGCTTCTCATTGCAGTGGCTTCTCGTTGCAGAGCACAGGCTCTAGGCACCACAGGCTTTAGTAGTTGTGGCGCACGGGCTTAGTTGCTCTGTGGCATGTGGGATCTTCCCAGAGCAGGGATCAAACCCGTGTCCCCTGCATTGGCAGGCGGACTCCTGACCACTGTGCCACCAGGGAAGTCCCTCATTATCTTTTTAAATATCTGCTATATCTGTAGCTCATACCCCTTTTTCATTCTCTTCTTCTTTTCCCTTTAGGTTTCACTCTTTGTGTTGTACAATTCTATGGGTTTTGACAAATGCATAATGTCAGGTACAATCTCACCAGAGCTGGATATACTTTATTCATCTGTTTAACGAATCTATTTTTGGCTTTGTTGAGCTCCTGGGTTTGTTTGCTATTTTATTATATTTATCCTACTATACTATAGCCTTTTATGTTGACATACTTTTCAGACTTTTAAAAAATTTAATGATATAATTTCCTTCTAAGGAGCTGCATCCCACAGATTTTTGACAAATGGTATTTTTATTACTGTTCAATATTAGATATTTAAATAATTTCATTATGATTTCTTCTTTGGCCCAGTATAGTTTCTTGGAAATGAGTTTTTAAATTTCCAAATGCATTCTCAAAATTTGCCCTTGGGCTTCCCTGGTGGCGCAGTGGTTGCGCGTCCGCCTGCCGATGCAATTTGCCCTTTTTTTGGTTATTGAATTCTTAATTAACCTGTAGCAAGAGAATGTGGTTATGATGATATCAGTTATCCAAAATTTGTTGAGACAATTTTTGGTCTATTATATCTTCAGGTTTTAGAAATATTTAATGTGGGCTCAAGAAGAATGTGAATGCGTGTAAGGTTCCTTATATGTGATTAGTAAATCTAGTTTATTGTATTTAAATCATCTATCTAATCACAAATATTTTTGTTTTCTTGATGTATCAAAAATTGAGAGAAATTTGTTGACATTTCCCACTATAATGGTAGGTTTATCAGTTTCCCCTATAGTTCTATTAATCTCTATATGTTTTAAGCCTATTTTATTAGATGCCTATAAATTTAAAATTATTTTTAACTGGAAACAAAAACCTTTTATCAGTTGAGAGTTATTTTCTCCCACTTCTGATAATATTGTTCCATGTCTTCTGGCTGCCGTTGCTACTGTTGCGAAGTTTGCTGTGTGTTGAATAGTGGTGCTTTAATTCTGATTTTAAAACTGATTAAATGTTTGTTAACCTTATTATTGCCTCCATATCTATTAGTTTCCTTTTTATATTTTCCATACCTGCGACTTTATGCTGAATTTGAATAATTTCTCAGAGTCGTCTGAGTCGCTCTTCAGGCATGTCTTATTTGCAGTTCACTTTACCTCTTGACTTTTAATTTCAGCCATTATACTTTTTCACACCTGCAATTTGACTAAATAAATCTTTTTGGTCATTTTTGATCATCTTTTGTTGCTTGCTAATTTTTGTAATTCCATATGGCTATTTTATAGCCTGTATGTAATACTAATTCCATGTTTCATTGTATATTTGGTCATCTTTGATTATGAGCTCATATCTTTTATTAATAGACTTTGTTTTTAGAGCAGTTTTAGCTTTAGAGAAAAATTGCACAGAAAGTACAATGCCCTTATATCCTCTCCTCCCCCCCTTCAGTTTTCTGTTATTAACATCTTACATTAATTAATGTGGTACATTTGTTGCAATTGATGAGCCAGTATTGATACATTACTATTAACTAAGTTCATAATTTACTTTAGGTTTTGCTGTTTGTGCTGTATGATTCTGTGGGTTTTGACAAATGTGTAATGCTATGTACAGTATCATATAGAATAGTTTCATCGCCCTAAAATTCCTCTCTGCTCCACCTATTTGTCCCTCTCTTGTGAATCCCTGAGCCCCTGGGAACCCCTGAGGAACCCCTGATCTTTTTACTGTCTCATGTATAGTTTTGTTTTCTGCAGAATATAGGTAGAATCGTACCGTATATAGCTTTTTCAGACTGGCTTCTTTCATTTAGCAATATGCATTTGAGGTTTTTCTATGTCCTTTTGTAACTCGCTAGCACATTTCTTTTTATCGCTAAATAATACTCCATTGTCTGGATGTACTACAGTTTGTTTATCCTAATTCACCTATTGAAAGACCTCTTGATTGTTTCTAGTTTGGGGCCATTATGAGTAAAGCTGCTGTAAACATTCGGGTGTAGGTTTTGAGCTCACATTTTTTGGATTTAGGATTTGGGGGTTGAAAGACGGTATGTTTTCCTCCTTAGAGTATTTGTGATTACCTTGGCCTATGGCCAGGGGGCGCTGTGAGCCTGAGACCACATTGCTCCCTTCCCACACGGGTCTAATAGGCAGGAGTCTCCGCTTTAGCTCCTCAGACTTGACACTTGCTTAGAGCTGGCTTGTCTTTCTGGGTTGCAGTCCTGGTACTACTGGCATTTGCCTTCAGGGAAACTTACCATGTTGCCCTGAAGCTTGGAACTCTCTGATCTGGTTTCAAGTTACTTTTTTTCCATTGTAGATGGTGGGTGGGGTCTTTCAGAGTTGTCCTTCATTTCCAGTGAGGCCAGAAATGTACTTAAAATAGGTTCTGTATCTAGGATCTGGTGGTTTTCTAATAGGAAGGCCATTTGCAGTTTTAAGAGTGCTATTCTTGCAGAAGTCCTTGGGAATGTGTTTACTTAGATTGTAAGTAATTTTAAAAATGTATTATGAACTTAAATTCTTTGGAATATGTGAATTCCTCTGAAGTTTGTGTTTAATCCAGAGAAGATTTCATTTGCCTCATAGAGACACTTTGAGATACGACATTTTGTAAACATGTTAGACAAAGTTTTTGGCTTGGAACTTTTGGAGCCCTTTTATTAGTGGGAATTCTATCCCCAAATCTTGAGTGCAAGTGGGCTTGTCTTTGTATATAGGAGCTCAAGAGAGTTTTCTTCCTTTTTTGGCTTTGACCAAGCCAAGCCAAGACAGGTACCCCTTTGTTCTTCTATGGCCCACGTTTTTCCCTGGCTCGTCACTGTGGGTGTCTCCTTTAGGTATTCCTGGTCCTGAGGCAGGTTTGTGGTCAGACCTTCCATCTTCCTTGGGATTCAGGCTTTGCTTCTTTTCTGTTGTGTGTTTGAGACAAGTTAAAACTCAGTTGTTGGTTATCAGCTTGGGCTGATGCCCTCAGGGCCAACAAATGAGTCCATGCTTGATTACTGCTTGGAAATTTCATGTATTTTTCTGGTTTCTGGCCTCCATTTGCTTCCTTCTCTTTACTAAAAAGAGATAGTTTAAATATTTTATCTATCACTTCTGAATGTTGTGTAGTCAGAGGGGTTCCTCTGCACTTCTACTTCAACATTTTCCATTTTTGACAGTTCTTAAAAGTAGAAAACTGTATTTTGAGCTCATATATTTATCCTTGTAATGTCTGTTTACTGATGTTAGTATTGAGGCACTGTGGACCATATCTGAACCTACTCTACTTGATTTGCTGTCATTTTTCTCCAGAGAACAGCCCTTCTTTTGAATATTCTGCTTAAAGTACACTTTCACCCCTTCACCATCATGCTTCCTTGCCTTTGTACACACCTGAATTTCTCATTTCCCTTCTTAAAGTTTGATATCTAGAATCAAATCTAATATTTGAGCTATGGCTCTTGTCCTCAAAGCATGAACACACAGATTAACACACATAAAACAGTATGACAAATGTATGATTGAATACTGAACTGTGGTAGCACAGAAAAGGGAGAGGTCAGTGTGGGCCTGACTACTTGGAGAAGGCTTCAGTGTTTTGAGAGACTGGAGGATTTCGTTAGTTAGTGATTCAGGAATAATCACAAGAGAAGCAGAAATTCAACAGGAATAAGTTATTGGTATTTGAAGTGGCTGGGACATTGGGAGCCTTTGAAGATTTGGGGGAAGGATGGTTCAGCAGCACAAGAGACTAAAGGAGGGGACCAATTAAGGGCCTCTTGCCCAAATTCAGGTGTGAGGTTAGGTTAGCGTGAACTAGAGAAGCAGCAGTAGAAACGTATACAAGTAGGTGCATTGAGAAGCCAGGAGAATGGTACATTTATAATAGATTAATATAAGGAGAAAAAGTGAGAAACTACAAAGTTACTAATTGTACACAGCCAAATAATCTACACTATACAATGAACCAACTGCCAGAGATAGTGACAGTTTATTGTAAACAAGATGAAATATATCACAATATCAATGGAAACAACCAGTAGCAGGCAGCATGTACTCCGGCAGGCTAATCAGATAATAATCCTTTGTTGTGTAGTAAATCTTTACAAAGGCTCTAAACACAGGATGATTGGCATTGTTTTAAAACAGCTCATAATGGTCTTTGTGCCTGCTTAGATATCAGAAGACCAGATAGCATTAAAGTAAGTCTTACGTTTTAGTAATCAGAAAGGTTTCCAATAACATAAAAGTGTTTTTTTCCCTCAGTGGTAAACTCTGTGTACTTGGGGCAATAAATGTGAATTCATGATCCATTTACTAACACTAGCAAATCTCAGGAAAGCCAAAATTATCCCATTATTGAAGTTGATCTCATAGAAGCAGGGGGAGGACGGGGTGGATTTGGTCTTCTAGTAAGTCCATTGCGTCCCTAGTACCTATGAGCCTTATTACCTAGTATATCTTCCAGGGTTGCCCTTTATGCTCATTCACCTCTTAAGAGCTGAGAAGCAGGCCACATGGGCATGACAGGACACAAAGTTCCCACTCGTGTTAAATACGTTGGTTGTTGTTAATTTTTCTTCACAGTGATTGTGCTTCTGTGTCTGTGTATCTATATTTATTTGTCTCTGCATCTAGCTACCTACCTATATATGGTTGCCTGCTCCTTTTAAAAAAAATTATAGTCTTCAGTGACGTCTGATGTTTAAACCATCTATCTAGTTTTTACTTCAAGGACTAGTTTTTTCCTTTTCGGGGTTTCTGATTGATTCTTTTTCATATCTCTGCATTCTAGATTCATATCTGCCTGTTTTCACTTCATAACTTTTTTTTCTTTTAACGGGTGTGTGATGTAGGGGGCAGAATTAACTGGGAAGTGTCCCTGGGGGCTCACTCTGGGTTGCCTGGGCAACAAACTGGCTGTCTGCTTGCAGGGTGAGGTGGGGTGGTGTGAGGGGCAGGGCAACATGTTCTCTCCTAAGAGGCTGTGCACTAATTTGGCTTCTCATGGGACCTAAGGCTTCTGCCCCTCAGCAGGAGCATTCTCATTTCTGTGGGCCTCATAGCTTGTGTACCTGGTCAATTCCTACCAACAACAGGCACCTGAATCCAGACTGCCTGGTGCCCAGGACGATTTGTGTACGTCCATTGACCCGTTACTCTCGAACTTGCCCCGTGAGAAGTTGCTACGAGGTAGGGACAGCGGTGGTTACTCAGAAGTGTAGACCCAGACTGGTGTCCAGCGGAGCAGCCGTACCTCCCCAGGGGGTGATGGAAGGCTGGGCGCACACGCCTTCTCTTCTCTGCTGGCCCTTGGCTTGTAGTTCCCCCTTTCCCAGTAGAGCTCTCCCTTATCCCTGCCTAGTGATGCTATGGGGTCATCCCGAGCCGCAGTAACCACAGAGGGTCCACCTGGGGTGAGAGATGTTATTCCTCACTTTATCTCTATGATTATTTTAAACGTACTTATATTTCAAAGTCCTTTCAGATTATTTGATTGTTTGCATTTCACTGGGAATGATATAATCTCATTATTGATTTTTTTGTTGTCTTTCTTAGCATTAACTTTCCTCACAGGTATTTGAATTTTAGTTTGTTGATTTATCTTACTGAGAGAATGAATTCCTTCCTTCCTTCCCTCCCTCCCCCTTTCCTTCCCTCTTTTGCTTTTTCTCTGCTTCTCTCTCAGCAACCCTTCTGTGTCTGATGGTTTTTCTCTTACCTCCACATCTCATTACTCTTTAAAAGCAAAACCCGGTTTCCATTCTTTGCCAACCACTTCTGATCTTTTTTCTTTGATGAAGCAAACAGGCAAGGAGGCTGATCCCTCTAGAAAGATATCTTGAAAGAAAATGGTGCTTTCCCCAGTGTTAGTACTTTGATTCTGCACAGCAGGGAAATAGTTCTATATAGACTTGGTTTCTTCAGCAAAACTTGTGATTGACTAACTGACTCTTGGCAAAAGTAACTGGTGGAATGTCTAACCTTCACCGCTTGGTTCAGAAAGACTACATGAGTTTCAGACAGAATATTCCTACAGGATCTGGACCAATGAGGGACACTGTGATAACTGCATAGAGAACTTTTATCCATTCATTTGGGAGCGTGCTTTCCTGAATTTTCCTTTTATGGCATTTGTTTTCTTGTCTTCACTTTCTGTTTTTGCCCTCAACCTCCTTGTATATTTATTTTACTTGTTTATATCACATTACATATCTCTGTCCTTTATGTCTGCGCTGATGTTGCTGAAGGCGATTGCTACACATGAGTGTCACTTAACGTCCTTTCACAAGACATGCATCTGAAAACTAATTTTTGGCTTTGAGTCAAATGCTACTTATACATATTCTCATTCTATTTGGTTGTAATGCAAATTCTTAAATGTAATGCTTATATCTCCTGAGTTTGTTTCTTCCAATTACTTCCAGGATAAGAATCTTTTTCCCTCTTGTCTTCTGACCTACATTTAAAATTAATGCCGTTTTAGCATAAACTTATTATTTCCTTTCATGTTATAGAGGACAGTTGCTATTTTATCCATTTTTTTCACTTTGCCATTTGTTCTCAATTTCATATAAGTTGGTAGCGTGGATTCTAACTTCCTATATGTTTTTTTCCTCAACGAGTGGCTTGCAAGGAAATTATAGAAGTTGATTCATTCAAATCAGAGCCACCTGTGTCATTGGGCCAGGCAGCAGCGTTTCCTTAATGATTGCTTGCTGAAGAGGGAGTCGAAGAGAAGGTGCTGATTTCTTCCCCTCACCTTCTGTACATCCAGCCCCCTCTCACAGTCACATTGGGGTGTGCTCTGAGGTGACTGTGACTAAGAATGCTTTCTTCACGTAACATCAGGTACCAGACATAGTCTGTAAGGGCTCTATTTATATCACTGTTTTCATTTCCTGCACAGTGCTTTGTTAGTCTTTGTCACCCTGCTGACTAAAGGGTTGCCTATCCTTTCTAATTTCATATAATACTGGTGAGGAGCATATTAAAAAGTATCATATAATGTAAATAAAGTATTATAGAAAGTATTATAGAAAAAAGTACTGTACATTGCTGTGCTATAGTGGGTTCCTGTTGTACTCCTATGAAAGCAGCTATTAGTTTGCATCGAACATACCTATCATCAGTACATTCCCTTTTTTCTGGAATATGTCTGTAAGCAAAGAGAATGCTTTCCAGTGGTACATCCTTTTTTGGTTACTTATTTATCAGAGATATAGATAGTCAAAGAGATTTGGGGTATTTTCTAGGACATCTGACTAAACATCATCAAATACTCATTAAAATGGCATCAAATGCATCTGAATATGCCATGTTCGTATTTGTCTTAGGACACAGGGAAGGAAAACAGGGTTGGAGTAAGACTAAGAATATGCATTTACCCTCTAGAAGAGCAGGGATTTGTGCCTAGGTTGAGGGAAATCTGGAGGGACGTTATCGGCCAGTGTTGGTGGACACAGCCTCTTCCTTGCACTGTGGATCTTGGACCAAGTCTTCAAGCAGCCTTAGGTGCCAGCCAGGGAAGCAGAAATGACCATGACCCCATGATGGTCTGAATGAGCTTTACAGGCAAGGTCAGATAAGTAGATCTAGGCTGATGTTAGGGTTCCTGCATCCCCCTGGATATCATCCCGAATGGGTGGTATATGATATTAGTCTTAGGTGGGAGGGAGAGAAAATACCTCATCCTCCCACAGTGAGGCTATCATTCAGTTGTCTGAAGGAGGTGCTATTTACTAGGAAGAGCTTCAACTAAATTATCATATGGTTGGTCAGTCAAGTATAAAAGACTGAGTAGTAGGTTTTTTGTGTGTGTTTCGGAGGGAGGTGGGAAGGGAAAAGGATGGCATTTGACATCTGAAGTTGGGAGGAGGGTGATTGGTAAATGATGCCACTGATTCAGTTAAATAGTGGGTACGGGAAGAGAAGGCTAGGAATCCAGACGGTGAGCAGAATGCTTTGCAGTCTTGCTGACTTGATGACATTGCTGAGGAAGGACACCTGTCACTTCACTGGGATGGGGACAAAGAGAAGACATGCACTGAACTATTTTTTTTAATAGATCTTTATTGGAGTATAATTGCTTCACAATACTGTGTTAGTTTCTGTTGCACAACAAAGCGAGTCAGCCATATGCATACACATGTCCCCATATCCCTTCCCTCTTGCGTCTCCCTCCTACCCTCCCTATCCCACCCCTCTAGGTGGTCACAAAGCACCGAGCTGATCTCCCTGTGCTATGCGGCTGCTTCCCACCAGCCAACTATTTTACATTCGGTAGTGTATATATGTCCATGCCACTCTCACTTCACCCCAGCTTCGCCCTCCCACCCCATGTCCTCAAGACCATTTTCTATGTCTGCCTCTTTATTCCTGACCTGCAACTAGGTTCATCAGTACCACTTTTTTTTTTTTTTTTTTAGATTCCATATGTATGCGTTAGCATACGGTATTTGTTTTTCTCTTTGACTTACTTCACTCTGTATGACAGACTCTAGGTCCATCCACCTCACTACAAATAACTCAATTTCTTTTCTTTTTACGGCTGAGTAATATTCCATTGTATATTGTTTATATGTGTGCCACATCTTCATCCATTCATCTGTCGATGGAGGTTTAGGTTGGTTCCATGTCCTGGCTATTGTAAATATGCACTGAGCTATTTTAATCACAGCTGTAGTAGATGCAGGAAGTTCTACATTGTAGGATTTGGAAAGTTCCTTTTTTTAAAAAAAAAAGTTTGCCTTTGTTTAAGTTAAGGAGCCAGATCCTCATTAATTTGTGCCCATGTTTAGTTCACCATATGGTTCATACAATATTATTTTCTTATATTATTTTTGCTATTGATCTAAAAGGCGTTTCCATGGCTGAAGCAAAATAAATTTGAGAGCAACGCTGTGTTCAGAACCACTATTTGTTTAGGTATTCACTCTGAGTCTGTCTAGATCCATGCAACCATCTAATTTCTAGATTATTCCCTAAATTTCTAGGCCCTTCTAGACTATCCTTGCTATGTTGTTTCTGAATGTATTGCTTTATGTTGCAGTATATACTCTGCAATTAAAAATCTAGCCACCTCAATAAAATCACTTAACTAAGTGGTTCCCATATTCCCCTAGAGGAAATCAATTCAAGTTCTTCCAGATGATTGAAAACAATTACAATAAAGTGCAAGTATTTTTTGAGTTCCATATTTATTCTTCATCACTGCTGTCAAAAGGATAGTATGGATATTTACTCTAAGCATGGCATTGTTCTCAGTGTTACACATTTTTTTTTTCCTGAGTCTGCTCAGCTCTGGGATGCTGCATAAATTATAATTCTACATTTTACACATAACTAATATTTTGTCATGATAAAGCCAGGGCTTTGTAGATTTGGGCACTGATGTAGGCCCAAATTTGCATAGGATATAAAAAATATAATTAATATCTTCCCTTTCTGGAGGAGAACTCTCAGAACATCTTTACTTAGAGAATTTTGGCATCAACATAAGAAAACAAAACCTCACTGTAGTTATATAGTTTACATATTTCCTAAATTCCCCCAGTCTCTGTTTTGGGATCTTCCAGATGTTCTGTGGGTTAATATTTTTGTTTGGTTTAATTACATTGAATTATTTTCTGAAATTAAAGGGGGCCGTTTATTGAATTCTCCAGCATTGCCTCCTTTTGTTGACTGCTGGCAATTTTAAATTAAAATAATTTTTCTTCATCATTCCCATACTTAGAAAGTTTAGCATTGTCTATATCCTCCCTTGGGCAGAACTAGAGAACCTAACTTTTTGTAATGTAGTACACCTTCCCTGAGATTACTCTTCTTAAAACAAGACAGTTGCCTTTTTTTTCAGGCCATTGTTTGAAAAATAGACTTAAATATATCTGCCAAAGCTTTGCCTGTATTTCTGACTGATTTTTTTTTAAGTTGACATATGTCAGAAAGATCTCCTTTCCACCTTAGGAACTTTGTCAGTCTTTAGACTTGGTAACATCTTAATCCTGGCTTGGAATACGAAGTTGGTTTTCTTTAATATTTCTTCTCTTCCAGAAAAAAAATGAATATGGCCTTTTAAAATTCAGCCTTCACCTTTGTGATCAGAAGAAGGAAATTTAATTTTTTTCTAGCTTTGCAATTTCTATTTCTCATCAATAAATTATTTTTGCCATCAAATAGAAACGCTGTTTGTCTCATGCTCTGACCTCCAGCCTCTTCCGTCTAAACAGTTTATATTTACATGAGCCACTTGGGCCCCTTCCCTCTTCTACACTGGCTTCACTTACATATATAGTTTTACATTTTCTTCTACAACTTTTTCAGATTCACTTAGTGTTTACTGTCTTGTAGGCAATATCTCCCATTCTTTTTTCTCTTTTATTTACCTGGGGTGGAGATTGGATTGCTTTCATTTCTTTCCTAGGATTTATTAGCATAGATGACACAACCCTGGAAGGAAACAGTAACAGTTTGAATACTTGCAGTGTTTTTATTCTTTACTCTTTACAGTTCCAGTTCCATTGAGTGAAAGAGTTAAGGTGGTCAGAAAATCTTGGAGAGTATCCTGTCATAGTAAAACAAAGTGAGATTTAAAGGAAATGGTAGTGAGCCATAGAATCAGATGCTAAAGACAGTTTTAGTAATTGACTCATTGACACATAAAAGAATTTTAACACAGTAGATTATTCTTTTGAGGAATTTAGTGGGGGTAGTAATCTGAGATGCAAGACTACTTCCCAGAATGGGCGGTATCACAGAAAGTGCTTGGTTGGCCTCAACTTGGCCATATTTACAGAGAGTTCAGAAAGAATCGGTAGAGGATAGAAATTGTTCATGCACAAGAAGCAGAGATGAAGCAGAGAGAAGAGGCAGGGGGAGATGGAATTTAAAAATCCGTGCTTCAAAAGTTCTTTTTCTCTGAGACATAGCAGGGAAGGTAGACGGTTTTCTAGATGATACTGGACATTTTCAGATGGAGAAGAGGCAATGTCATGTAGGGGAATTTCCTTATGCTCAGTAAAATGGGAGAAGAGTTACTTGCTAAATGGAGTTCAGATTGGGAGCCTCCATCTTGGACAATATTTGCCTGGAGAGAAGTCAAAGAGGAGCCCGGAGCTTACTGAGCAGTGGTGATGGCACCGCATGGACCAAGTCACTCGCCTGCTTGAAGCCTTCCATCAGAATTCTTTGCCTAGCAAAGAAAATATATATTTTTTTCTTTCTTGGTTTGCATTAATTTTGTGATTTTTCATGGAACACAGTAGGAAAAACAGGGACAAATAAAATTTATCAATTGGCTTCATATATTTTTTACTTTTTCCTGAACTTAGATTGGAGTCCCCTTTAACTGTGAGTCCAACACCTTCAATGTAGTCAGGGCTTTAGGGTGTTTTTTAACCCATGTTGAACTTGACATTCGTCCCAAGTGCAATTTTGTACCTGCTGTAAATCAGGGAGGTGGTCAGGCCCCACTCCATCTAATTGTCCACTTTTGCAACATGCTTTGTCAGTTCTTGTCATTTTCTACACACTGTTGTGCTTTTCTTTCTACAGTGTCTTTGGCTAAGGTGACTTCTTTGCCTAACAAGTGTCCCCCTGTCCTTCCACACCTCTCTCATACTTAACTAAGTAGTTTTCATCTTTCAAGACCTTAGCTTAAATTTCCCCTCCTTCATAAAGCTGTCTAAAGCTATAACTAGCCTCTGTCTCTCTCTTTGAATAGTGAATTCTGCTCAGTTCAAATCTTTATTTTCGTATTTCTCTGTTTTCTTAGGCAAACTGTAATTTTCTTGTGGGAAGGACCATATCTTTTATTTCTTTTATATCTATTCACCATTGCCTAGTACGAGAAATGTATTGTCTTTTTTTTTCAGAATCTACTGTTTTATTTATTTATTTTTAAACATTTTTATTGGAAGTATTAAGTCTTAATAAATGTTCAGGTATTAAATTGTTTGTAAGTGATGTTTTATTTTCATATGGTGACTCCAATAGTTGATATTTAAAATATGTAACTCCCTGTATTTGTTTTTTTAATTGTACTGCTACAGATAATGGTTGTTATAATGAAATGCTTTCGGTGTTTCAAGTCCTCTTAATAAGCTTTATTAATTTAGTAATTTAAAATATTATTTTTAAATAAAGAAAAATTTTTTTTCATTTTCATGATTCTGTACATGGTTGGTTGGCCCCCAGTCATGACTCTTAAGGATGTCATGGTAACCTGTCAGAGAATTCTTGGGTTAAGGTGTTTTTTCCTCCCATCCCTGAAGTGTTTTAACATGTCATGTTATGATATGCTCCTTCAGTCTTTTTTTTTTTCCCTGAAGTTCATCCCTGATAATAAAATTATGCCTCCTATGCCCTGGATTTTTACTATTCCTTTTCCTATAGGCAATATAAAGTCATGATATGTCTGATACATTTAGCATAAGGAAATAGACTGATATTGTTATCTGTAATACCCTTTCCTTTTAAACTTAACTCATTAATTATTAGTAATGCCATAGATCTTGTAATTGGTTGTTGTTGGGAAGTGGTCATTTGCATGACTCATTTAAGCCAAGGAGCTTTTTATGGGATAAAAAATAGCAAGGAAACATTTAAGTTGAATAATAAATTCATCACAAAATAATTACAAGAAGTATTTCTCATTTATTACAAAATAAATAAATTTATTACAAAGATATATAGGGCATAACATACATCTTTGTGTTTATTTTAGGACTCAAACATTTTAAGTCCAGTGCAAGATGGAACAAAGAAACCTCAGATTGACAGCAATAAGAGCAACAACTACTGGATTGTAAAGGAGGTCAGCAGATGTGAAATATTTCTATATGAGTTTATACTGGCATGGCAAAGAAGTTTTGTTCATTTATTATATTTAATATTGTATTTGTTATATTTAATGCTTTTCTTCTTCTTTGGAAAGATTTTGATTAGGCTAAGTAAACTCTGTGTACAGAATAAAAAGTGTCGGAATCAACATCAACGATTACTGAAAAATATGGGAGCCCATTCAGTGGTGTTAGACCTGCTGCAGATACCCTATGAAAAGGTAAGTTCTTAGGTACTGTTTTCCTTTTTAAATTTTCATATAATTTCAATATAGCAAAGTTACAAAGAATTTTTTTCCTGAACTTTTTTCAGATAAGTTGCCAACCTGATGTCCTACCACCCCTGAGCCCTTTAGTGTTTATTCCCTACAAGCATAACCAAGTAACAACCTTCCAGATCGGGAAAGAGCATCCCACTCTACTGCTGCCTAATCCTCACATGCCATTCACATTTCTCCCATCATCTCAATCATGTCCTGTTTGACAGAAAGATCCACTTCAGAAACAGGAGCTGTTTGGTGTTATGTGCATTTAAATCTCCTCATGCTGGAACTCTTTGACATTGACACTTTTGAAGACAGACCAGCTATTTTGAAGACTCTCCCTTAATTTGGGTCATTTGATGTTTCCTCGTGATTCGATTCAGTTATGCATCTTTGGCAGGAACGTAACAGAAGTAACACTAAGTTTTTCCCACCACTTCCTATCAGGCAGCGTGCGATTTTGATTTGCCCCATGACCGGTGATGTTTACTTGGGTCACTTGATTAAGGTGGTGCCTGCCAGGATTATCACTGTGAAGTACTCAGTTTCCCTTTGTAACAAATATTTTTTGGCATGGTTCTTTGAAACTAAGTAAACATTCCTTTTTTTTTTATCAGACTTTCAATTTGTTTATTTTTATCAGTATGGACTTACAGATGCTCATCTTATTCAATAGGTTATATTAGGTTTCTAGCACTGTTTATTTTGATTGTCCCAGATTTGGCCAATGGAGCCCCTTCAGGCCAGCTGACCTGTCCTCTAACATGGTCCCATCATTCTTCGAGTAGTTCCTTGCTTTCTTGCACATTAAAATATTCCAGGCTCCCTTGCATTTTTCTTGTTCCACCTCTGGAATTAGCCATTTATTCAAGAAGCCCCAGTTCCATTTGGGGGAGAATGGTATTTGGGAGAAAAATTCTGAGAACTAAATGTACTTATTGCTGTGGAGGTTTGCCCCTCCAGGCCCTTTAAGTAGACAAAGCTAGAGAATATATGTGTGTGTGAATATAGTTATTCTCTTACTCCATCTCATCTTCCATCACCACTGCTGCCCATTCTTCCTTATGAATGCCCTCTGTACCTCACGCAGGCTCTGACCCCTCCACAAGGGTGGATGCCCTCGTCATCTCTCTTGGGCACCAATGTGCCATGCCAGGCCCCTCTCTGTGGACACCCTCCCCACTTGGACTTTTCACTTCTCATACTGGATTGCCCCCGTCTGACTTAGTTACATTTTTTTTTTTTTTTTTGCGGTACGCGGGCCTCTCACTGTTGTGGCCTCTCCCGTTGCGGAGCACAGGCTCCGGACGCGCAGGCTCAGCGGCCATGGCTCATGGGCCCACCCTCTCCGCGGCATGTAGGATCTTCCCGGACCGGGGCACAAACCCGTGTCCCCTGCATCGGCAGGCGGACTCGCAACCACTGCGCCACCAGGGAAGCCCTGACTTAGTTACATTTTAATATGTAAATTTATAAGGTGGTATAATTCAAACTAGGTTAGATAATGCAATCAAAGAATTATTGAAAAGCAGGAAAAGGTATTAAACCTTAAAAAGGGTATTAAAAAAGGTATTTTCCAAATTATTATATCTTTGGTATTGTAACATGGGCATTGGACATGTGATCAAGTCCCTTTTTCTACTATTTAGTATAACTGTAGTGTTGAGTATCTTACTACTACTTTGTGTTTTGGGGTTTGCTGTTTTATTATTAATCATATTTTTATTGAAGTATAATTCACTTACAATATTATATTAGTTTCCATTGTACAACAGAGTGATTTGATACATCTATACATCACAAAATGATGTGACCATACAAAGTTATTATAATATTATTGACTATATTCCCTATGCTGTACGTTACATCCCTATGACTTGTTTATTTTATAACTGAAAGTTTGTACCTCTTAATCTCCCCCACCTAGTTCACTCATTCCCCCCGACGCCGGCAACCACTAGTTTGTTCTCTGTATCTATGAGTCTGTTTCTGTTTTGTTATGTTTGTTCATTTGTTTTCTCTTTTAGATTCCACATATAAGTGAAATCATACAGTATTTGTCTCTGTCTGATTTATTTCACTTAGCATAATACCCTCTAGGTCCATCCATGTTGTCACAAATGGCAAGATTCCATTGCTTTATGGCTGAGTATTATTCCATTGTATATGTATATCACTTCTTATTCCATTCATCTGTCAATGGACACTTAGTTTGCTTTTGTATCTTGACTATTGTAAATAGTGCTGTAGTGAACATATGGGTGCATATATCTTTTTGAATTAGTGTTTTTGTTTTCTTCAGAGAAGTACTTGAAGTGGAATTGCTGGATCATATGATAGTTCTATTTTTAATTTTTGAGGAAACATTATATACTGTCTTCTGTAGTGGCTACACCAATTTACATTTCCACGAACAGTGCATACAGGTTCCCCTTTCTCCACATTCTCACCAACACTTGTTATTTGTTTTTGATAATAGCCTTTCTGACAGGTGTGAGGTGATATCTCACGGTGGTTTTGATTTGCACTTCCTTGATGATTAGTGATGTTGAGCATCTTTTCATGTGTCTGTTGGCCATCTGTATGTCTTCTTTGAAAAAATGTCTGTTCAGTTCCTATGCCCATTTTTAAAATCAGGTCGTTTGTTTTTTTGATGTTGAGTCATATGAGTTTTTTTGTATATTTTGTATATTAATCCCTTATTGGATATGTCATTTGCAAATGTCTTCTCCCATTCAATAGGTTGCCTTTTCATTTTGTTGATAGTTTCCTTTGCTGTGCAAGAATTTTTTAGTTTGATTAGGTCCCATTTGTTTATTTTTGCTTTTGTTTCCCTTGCCTGAGGAGACATATCCAAAAAGTATTGCTGAGACCGATGTCAAAAAGTGTACTTCTCATATTTTCTTCTAGGAGTTTTATGGTTTCAGGTCTTAGATTTAAGTCCTTAATCCACTTTAAGTCTATTTTTGTATATGGTATGAGAAAGTAGTCCAGCTTGATTCTTTTGCATGGAGCTATCCAGTTTTCCCAGCACTGTTTATTGAGGAAGCTGCCTTTTCCCCATCGTGTATTCTTGCCTCCTTTGTCATTCCTTCCTGATGCATTTCTACCACTCTTCACCAGCCCAGAATGTCTAAATCAAGTGATTTTTTACTTGCATCACCTAAAGCTTGAATAAAATGTTGAAGAATTTTTCTACACATCACTGAAAATCACATACAATGTGGCATCCTCTCTCTCAGAGCTCATTCCTTGGCTAATTGACGGTAGTTCTTGTGTTTATCTCTGGGCTCTCTCTTCTGTTCTGTTGATATATGTGTCTGTTTTTGTGCCAGTATCATACTGTTTTGATCACTGTAGCTTTGTAGTATAGTTTGATATCAGGGAGCATGATATCTCCAGCTTTGTTCTTCTTTCTCAAGATTGTTTTGACTATTCAGGGTCTTTTGTGGTTCCATATAAATGTTAGAATTATTTCTGGGAAAAATGTCATTGGAGTTTGCTCAGTTTTGATAACTAGATTGTTCAGAAACAAACAAAAAAAAAGCATAAGACAACAGTTTCAAAGAAACACTAATTCCAGTAGAACTGGCCCTGATGTCCTTCTGTGTGGCTGGCTTTTCTGTGGGCATTGGGTGTTCCTGCGGCTAAAGTTCCTTTGATGTCTTTTCACTATCCCTGAATTACACACATAAAGGAAAATGTTAGTAGATTTTGAAATAAAAACTTCCTATTTTCAAGATAGGGATGGAGTTTTCTGGACATATTTATTAGTCTGGTTAGTTCATCCCTATTTTCAATGTGAGGAAGTGAGTCTATTAATGATCCGAGGCAGTTTATTTAGTTATAGATGGCATAAAATATAGACTCTCAGGTTAGGAAAAAAGAAAACATTAAATTCATTGAATATAAACTATTACTCAAAACATGAGTCCATTTTGTATATCTGACACTGACCACATGACCTACCCAGAAAAATTTTAGGTTGTTTCAGTGATATTGTTAAAAGACCACTTTTAAAAAGAGAACTTTTCATTCTTTGTGAGTTTTGAGACTTCAGTTTCTTATTGAGATTCTTATTAGCATTGAAGTACCTTATTGTAGGACTTTGGAAAATGACAGTGAATAAGGAAACAACTTAAGAGTGTGTGTGTTAAGAAAGAGGGGGACAAAGAGAGAGGGGAAAAGAGGAGATCAGAAAGCGAAGAGAAAAAGGAAAAGAATGAGATGGAAAAAATAGACAAAGTAAGTCGCAAAAGGAGGGTGCCCAGAGACGGGAGAGGAGAGGCTAGAGGTAAGGTCAGAACTATATATACAGAGAGAAATTTACAGAGTGCGGAAAAGAGGGCAAGTGAGTGGAGAGAAGAAAGAGTGGGGGCAAAGCAGGCAGACAAGGGAGTGAGAGCAGGAGGGAAGGAGCAGAGGGGCCAGAGGAGGAGGGATAGATGCCTCCTGGAAAAGTAGAAAGGGAGGAGTTGGAGAAAGAGGGGGACAGAGATGGTGGGGAAGGAGGAGAAACAGAAGACAAAAGGAACAGGAAGATCCAGGTACATGGAAACACTGGGAAAGATGGGAAATCCAAGAGAGGGGAGGAAAGAGAGGGATTGGAGGGTGCAGGACAGAAGGGAGCAGAACCCAGGAGAATGAAGGGGCCAGAGAGAGAGGAAGGCGGGACAGCAGGGGTGTGGGGACAGAGGCAGGGGAGAAGAGGCAGCTTTGTACGGAGATGGGAAATTGTAGTGGACAAGCAGGAAAGTTGGGGAGAATGAGAGATGGACCGTGAAACAAAAAGGGGGAGGAAAGAGTGGAGCAGAACAGATAGGCGGAGAATTAAGAGAAGGGGAGAGACATCTACAAAATGGGGAGGGTGGATGGGACAGGGTAACCGGGAGAGGTGTAGACACAGAAAGGGGAGCATAAAATAGTGGCATGGAGGAAAAAATGCATGTGCGAAAGAATATATTCTTTGATAATATTTTTGCTCTGGTGTGTTTCTCTGTATCACGTGCTACTCTTTAACTTCCAGAATGATGAAAAGATGAATGAAGTAATGAATCTGGCCCATACATTCCTGCAGAATTTCTGTCGGGGAAATCCACAGAATCAAGTTCTCCTCCATAAACATCTGAATTTGTTCTTAACCCCTGGTGTAAGTATTTGAGTGACTTCTAATATTTATAGTAAAGTGTCCATCTCATTCGTTTTAGCAACACTGATGGATAGAATTTTATTCATCTTCATCACCACATTTTTTTCCTTGTAGGGGGTTCTCCTCCTACAACTGAATATCTTTTATTTCCATTAAGGAGACATTTAAAGAAACGTGAAAAATTACACAGATCTTACCTGCAGATGACAACTTCATTTATATGTACATAGTTTAATGTTAGGAAAAAGATGTGGTAGGACAAAGACTAACTCTTTGATGCCATGAGTAAGTTAAATCTGGAAAACTCAAAGGTGGAGTTAACTCTGCTCTGTAAAACATGTGTCAGCAAATACTAAGGAACAGCTACTTTTGAATAATACATAATTAAATTAATCTCAAGAATACTGTTGCCAACTTGTTGACCTTTATAATAAGCTCCGTTTTCCAACTAAATTCCTTTGTGAGCTCAGTTTTTTTTTTTAATGCTGAATAATCTCAATGCACTTTGTAGAAGACTTGCACAGAAAACTCACTACAGTTTTGCGTAAAATAGGAAACTGATCACAAGCTGTGCAATTGATCTAAGTACTGTAGAATAGAAAATTGATCTTGTCAGAGTTACAAGGGCACATTCCTCTGTGTGTAGCTCCTTGAAGCAGAAACCATGCGGCACATCTTCATGAACAATTACCATCTGTGCAATGAAATTAGCGAGAGGGTTATCCAGCACTTCGTGCACTGCATTGAGACGCACGGCCGCCATGTGGAGTACCTGAGGTTTCTGCAGACGATTGTCAAAGCAGATGGTAAATATGTGAAGAAATGCCAGGATATGGTGATGACCGAGGTATGTTCTCAGTTTGCATTTTATCAGCTTCACATAAACAATATGCTCAAATATGGGCTTTCTGTTAATTTAGAGTGAAAAACAATCCCCTAGTAACATAGGTTTGGAAAATAAATTAAGTACGACTACTTAAGCACAAATGTATTTTGCTTAGACCTAGGGAAGTAACGTATCATAAGTTGATGTTATAATTTTCTAGGAGTTTATTTATTTTTTTGTTGCTTAATGAATTTGTGTATTTTAAATAATGGGTAAAATCCTATGAAACATTATAGATTATTTAGAATGAAAGTGATTAAATTTTATATTTTTAAGTTTCAATATGTAACAAAAATGGATTAAACTCTGCTTTTCAAGTGCCCTTATTACTCGGTTCCTGAAACATAGAATGGGTGTTCTTTGCTACTATTTACAGGGGGCTTTGAAGGGAATGAAACTAATGAATAGAAATTATCCATCAGTGATTCGTTATATATGGAAACTTAGCTATTTAGAGTAAGTTAAAAATTTAAGAAAAGTAAATGGATGAAGTACTTATATATTTTGCCCTTTTCATTATGATGTTTGTCATTGAGCAAGATTTATACAATGAATAAGTTACTTACTAGGAACCAAGTGATACTTTGGAGAATACTTTGAGCCTGTTTGGGTAAATCATTGCTCTGTGACCTAATGGTTCTCTAAAGGCCTGTATGGATTAGGCAGCTTTCAAACATGGCTACAAACAAGTTATATAGTAGATTATATTGATTTGGGGGTATTTTCATAATTATGTACCTTAAATTTGAGAGTGGGAGTAGTTTCTGTATTGGTACAATGTGAGTCCCTCTTGCCTCATAGAAATGTTAAAGTTAAATCAGCTTGAAGCCTTGAATTTTAAACGTAAATTATTGTTATTAACATTTAAGGAGCATTTTAAACTTGTAAAATTTACCTCTTATCTGTATTTACATTAACATTAGCCCTTCATTGCCTAGAAATGTGAGAATTAATTTGATTTTGGAAAATCATCATGGAAAGACTTAAAATGGGAAAGCAGCAAATAGTTAAGCCAGTCCTATGGCATTTATTAGGTGAAGCATTTCTGTGTGTAAAGCAGTATTTATAATATTATGTTAATATATAAATTTTTGACCCATATACATTCACTTTCAACAAAACGTTCAGTGTAAGCCAATTAATTGTCTTATCAATTTAAATATTTTATCAATTCAAAATAGAGAAAAAAAGTACATAATCTGCGTTCTCCACCAAAATATTTCACGTTGGGGTTAGAAAATTGGTACTGTAATAGACAATAAGAATTGAGGCCTGCGCAGGTCCTGACCTGTCTGTGGTTTGGGGTTGCTATCTGCCTCATAAAGCAAAGTAGAGGGTTTGTCTTCTGGGAAGACAAAAGTCTTCTCTGCCAAAACCTCTTACATAGTTGGCCTTGGCATCTTCCAGGAATTGGAGGGCAGGGATTGAGACCTCTTGAGTCTGGGTTTTCAGTTGAGGTAGAGAGAGAAGACAGTGGTTATGAAGTCTGGAGTGGGGTGTAGTTACCTCCAGAGCTCATCACTGTTAACTCAGCCTGGGCTTCACGCCAGTCAAAGTGGATTCCTCAATAAAATAATAATACAGTTTCCCCCCAAAATAAACAAGACATTATGGTGACTGAGTAATAAAATTACCACCTGCTGGAATTCTCCACTGAAGTTATATAAACAAAACAGGGAGGAAAATTTATGTCCTAAAAGCCCCTACATATTCATTCTTTGTCTCTCTCTCTCTTTTTTAAAAGTTGTCTTTTTCTCTTTATTTCTCCCATCTCTGCTTTTACCTCCATTCTCTACCGATATCCATGACACGTGGAATCTCCAAATTCTCGTAGAGTTGCATTTGGCTCAGTGTACTTGCTTACTTACTCTGTCACTATTGAAGGAGATGGGGATATTTTATTCTATAGTAAAATTAGACTTACGAGATTTCTCATGCTTGGCAGTGGAGTCTACCATTTGAAGCAGAAGGAAGTAACTTCATTGGACTATTTTGCAGGTTTAATTTCAGTGGGTTACTCACTGAACAGTTTACTGTCATCTGTGTCCTTAATTCTTGCCCCTATCCACCTCTCCCATGTCTCTCCGACTGGTTTTTATAACATTCATAACTAATCACTTGACACATACCTAGAATCTTTCTACCATCCTGCCTTGGTGTAGTTCTGCGTTTGCAGTGTTATCTATGTTTTTACAAAGAGGTGCACGTGTTTACAGATAGACCAAGCCTTAGGAAATAACTACAAGGATGAACATTTGGACTGCTATGTCGACTCTCTTATTATCATTTCAGTTGATAAATGGGGGTGAAGATGTGCTGATATTTTACAATGATAGAGCATCATTTCCCATCCTTCTCCATATGATGTGTTCAGAGAGAGACCGAGGGGATGAGGGTGGCCCCTTAGCCTACCACATCACCCTTGTGGAGTTGCTGGCAGCATGCACAGAGGGGAAAAATGTCTACACTGAAATCAAGTGCAATTCCCTTCTGCCCCTGGACGACATAGTGAGGGTGGTGACCCATGACGACTGCATCCCAGAGGTAAGCCTGGCAAAAGCTTAGCAGCTATAGAATTGTTATTAATTTTTAATAAGTGCCAGAAGTCCTCCTACTATTATTTACAATGAGATAATATATTTAGTGAAGGAACTGTACTTAGCTATACAATTAGGAACATTTAAAAGAGCATAAAAAGTTTACTCTTTTGTTCTACAAGGAACTATGAAAGAGGATAAACCTTTTTAAAGTATAGCCGCTATTAGTTTACTAGAAGCTACTAGAGGAATTTCTAGGTATGGCATTGTGATCAAACTGAAAAGTTGACTTGTAACCTCTAGTATGTTCCTGAGCATAAAACAGATGCTTCATAAATAATTCACAGTCATCAATAGGAGAGGCTAGGATGGTACTGCAGGATCACTATCAGATTCTCTAGGTTTACCTTTGCTTTATGGAATAGATGCATTCTTGGAAATATGGACACACATTTTGCTTTATTCACACATCATCTTTTACCCTCCGTCCTTGTTTGGCATGACGGCAGGGAAGAAACTCTTTAGAAGCCGGTTGTCTGCCAACAAGATTAACGAGGCTTCCAGGAATGTACGTTGCAATAATTTTTTTCTTTTCTACCATTGTGGTGTATTGTTGCAAAGTTTATAAACATGTGATACACTAAATCCAAACATTTTAAATCACAGTAACTTAAAAAGGCATCAGGTTAGGTTAACTTCCCTACTTCCAAATAGTCCTACATAGTGATGGACTTGAAAGTATATTTTTATGAAATTTTGTGGAATTGTTGATACCTCAGACCAAGGGTACTTCATGACTTGATTGGTTTGAAATAAGATGGCAAAGAAAGGAAGCATAGTGTAGTGATTAAATCCATGGGTTCTGTCTTTATTTGAGGTCCTGATTCTGGCCATGCAGTTCTTTCGGACATACCACCCTAACCTCTTAGATTCACCTACTTCACCCCTCTTCATCGTTCAGATCTTGATTCAAGCATTACTTCTTTAAGGAAGACCCTCTTGGCTTCCCATAGTAGAGTCTATAAGAGCCTATAATTTGAAATTTGATATTTGAATTTTATTAGTTAAAAATATCTGTAGCCTTCACATTCTTTACCAAGATTATAAGCTAAATGAGAGTAACACCTGGGTCTGTTTGTAGTCACCATTATATTGTCTGAACCTGAACCTACATTTAATAAGTATGTTCTGAATGAATGAACGAATGGATTAAAGAATGAGTTAGAATCTTGGATCCATTACTTTCTAGCTGTGTGACTGATTCCAACAGATTATTTAACCTTCTGCTCTTCAATTTACACAATTTTGAAGTGAAATAATTATAGTATGTACCTGATAGGATTGGTGGAGGATGAAATTAAGATATTACATACAGACTGCTGAAGGTGTTTGGCATGTAGCAAGCACTGAATGCATATTAACTGCTGTCAAGATGATTATAATAATGCACCGAATGGCTCTGATGTCTCCGTGACACAGGCACCCTGCCATTGAAGATTTGCTTCAGACCTTAGTCAGGTAGAGATAAGTACTAAGGGCATGAAAGCTGGCCCTGTATTCCTTATGGTTCTAACTCGGATTCTATGAACCCTCTGAAATGGTTTACATGATTTTTTTATGTGTGTGCATTTTTCTGGGGAAATTTATAGCATTCATCACGTTCTTATACAGAGAGAGAGAGAGAGGAAAGAAAAGAAGAGGTGAGAAAGGAGAAGAAGAGGAAAGAAAAGGAAAAACAAAAACTATTGCCCTATGCACTTTAGAAAGGGTGTATGTTGGTGAGACTCATGCCAGTCTTTTTTTTTTTTTTTTTTTTTTTGCGGTACGCGGGCCTCTCACTGTTGTGGCCTCTCCCGTTGCAGGCGGACTCTCAACCACTGCACCACCAGGGAAGCCCTCATGCCAGTCTTTTATGAGGAACTTTGCTAAATCTGGAAAGGAACTTTACTACATCTTAAAATAATTCAATTTTTTTTTTTTTTTGGTAAACTGTGAGCCTGCTTCTTCTCAGAAATAGTAATTTAAATGCTTTTGAATGGCAATAAAGTATTATTTAGTCAACATATTGAAGCATTGTATTAGCTCTCTCTTGGTTGCAAGTGACAGAAACCTAATTTAAACTAGTTTAAATTTTAAAAGGGAATTTTATTGGCTCTTGTATTTGGGAATTTGAAGAATAGTTGTTCACATGATTCAAGAGGTTCAAACAATGTCAGAATTCCTTCTATCTCCTGTTCCCTTTTCCTTTGTGGTTTTTCCTCCTTCTCTTTATCTGAGCATAATTTTCCTCCACACACCTGGGGAAGATGGGTCTTGGAGTCCAGGTTGACCTTGTTCCATTTTGACAATGAGAGAGGGGGAAAGAGAGAGAGAGAGAGAGAGAGAGAGAGAGAGAGAGAATATGAATGAATGAATGACAGAGACAGAGAAGGGGAGGGGAGATGGGGAGGTGAGGGGGAGAGAAAGGGAGTACTTGTGACTCCTAGTGTCTGAAATATGTTAGACTTGGTTTACATGAAGTTCACATTCTCACACCAATCACTGGGCCCAGGGGAATGGAATACTAGGTCATGTGTTTACTCTGGGTCAGGGCGCGGAGTGTTTTAGTAACAGAAAGGAGATGGGAATGCTCTCGGGTGGACCCAAAGTATACTATAATTTACTATAGAAAATAACACAGTTTCACATAACCATTCATAATAGATATTTGAAGATGAAGAATAAAGAAAAAACTCACTTTCTTTTCTATTTGAAACTTGCACAGGTTAAAATTGCGTATGTGAATTTTGTTAATCACTGTTATGTTGACACTGAAGTGGAAATGAAAGAAATCTACACAAGTAACCACATTTGGAAATTATTTGAGAACTTCTTGGTGGATATGGCAAGGGTAAGTTACACGTTGGTCATTAAATACTACTTCATGTTTAGTAAGGTTGTTGATATATATTTTGACTAAACAGTATCAAGCATCTGGATGAAAACTTAGAATTAAACCCACTATGTTTAGATGTCATCTGTTACATTCAAAAAGTTGTGACTGAGTTTCATAAGACTGTGAGATTTAATGAGTTAATGTACTCAAAATGCCAGTACAGTGTATATGGCAGCAAGGTGTTCGTTTTCACTTTTACAACTGACCATATTGGCCTGTTAGTAAATGGAATTTTAGTAGCCTTTTTACATTGGTTAGAGATGATATTTGGCAGAGGTCAATTTGTATTCGACCTTGTATCATGAATGCAACTATAAACCATAGATGGAAGAGATCTCACGAGGTCTTGGATACTGCTTTCGGGCAGGTAGGTACTTGCAGACTATTTAGGACCCAGCACTGCCCACTGTTGCCTATTCCACGTCTTCTTTGGGGGTGTGCTCCAGTAATTGAATCATCTGCTGCTTTCACTCATGTCAGTCAAAATACAGTCTGCTTTTTACTTTGAGTCCATTTTCTCATGTTTGGCTTTTTTGGGGGTTGGGGAGGACACATGGAGCTGGCTGGCATTTTCTAGACACTGTCTAGCATATGTTTTTGCTCTGTTAATATTGAGTAAACGAATGAACGAAGAAAGGAAGGAAGGAATCTTTGTTAGATAGCACTTAATTTTAGTTAGTATATCTTAGCCCCTTTTTTGCCTGCTGAATGATAATGTCCAGGGTGTATTATTTTAGTTTTTTTGTGGGGGGAGGATCTTCTCCAGTTTTCCCATTAAAATTATGGGACATAATGTTCAAATATGAGTTTCACTAACAGAAGATAGTGTATAGCTAACGCCTTAGACTTATTATGACTTATGGTGGCCTGTCCCAGTCCTTTGGCTTCCTACATTCCTGAGTGCTGGTAGTTTACATAGGCTTCACTTAGATGTATTGGAGGAGAGGGGTTAGTGAAGTCCACATGGATGGATGCTGATTGCTATCCGTTAGCTCACTGCCTTCCTACAATTCTTTCTGGAAGGAAGGCAGGCTAAAGGGATATAATAAAACATTAGCTGCAGATCCAGACATCCAAGAGCAATCTTAGGTAATAGAATAAATCACATATTCCAGTCCAGGAACTCTTTTATTTAGTCAAGGCTCGCAGGTGGAATGTACTTATTTCGCCTTTGGTATGGGGTAGTGTGAGTGAGCTCTGCTGTGTTCACGCATGTGTGAAGCAAGGCAATCCTGTTTTACTTCATTTCTGTAGACCTTAAAAGCCACTCGCTACCTTCCTCGGGTAGACCTGAACC
The DNA here is from genome assembly GCF_002837175.3 of Physeter macrocephalus. Lineage (NCBI taxonomy): Eukaryota > Metazoa > Chordata > Mammalia > Artiodactyla > Physeteridae > Physeter > Physeter macrocephalus. The sequence goes on along the minus strand of NC_041219.1, from coordinate 73,803,529 downwards.
TGTGGAGGAGTCATCCTGCTTTACACAGGACTTACATACCACTCATATTTACCCCCATGACCTTGTGAAAGCCCTTGTAAGTGACTGGCCACAAGTATCTCCAGAGACCTTGGAGTAAAGGATGGTTTATATGCTGATGGCTGAGCTTTAAAACTGCACGTGCAGGAAGACATTAAAGAGATTACAGACTGATTTGCAGAGTTGCACAGTGCTATGGACTAAAGATAAGCTTGAAAAGACCAAGGTCACATTCTAGGCAGCATGATCTGCAAAGCTGAAAGGATTTTTATTTTTAAACCAAAGAAGGCTTGATGATAACTGCCATTGATTATGCTACCTTGGAAACAGTCTTTCCATTGATGTGTTTATTCATAAGGCTAAAGGGTATATATTCTTTATTTTTTTTAAGTATGCATGTAGGGCGGATTTTTATTTTAGCGATTCAATATTTAAGTAGACATAGTGTTATTGGTATATAAAGGCTTTAAGGGAATTTCACGTTTTCCTGGTCTATTAAATCATTATGTCTAACCACAACAGCTTAACTATACTGCAGAAGCATTTTTTTTCTTTCCTTCTTGTTTCCCTCTGATTTATATTTTAAAGCAGCAACTCTCTTATCCCCTCACCGAGAATGACAAGGACTCGCCCTTCCTACTTCAGGGAAGGGACAGGAAACCTGACTTTTCCGTATTTGGGATTTGTCTTTCTCCCCGTGAAGACAGATTAAGGAGCCACCACACACTTTCAAATTCAAATACAAAAAAAATATGGTTAAATCAGTAGAATGTGGCCTCTGAGGCGACTTTTCAGTTCGGTTGAACAGTAGCTGTCAAACTTTAGTGAGCAACAGTATTATCTGCAGGATTTGTCAGCACACATGTTGCCGGGCCCCACTCCCATAGTTTCTGACTCAGTAGATGTGAGACTTGGCATTTTCAACAAGTTTTCAGGGGATGCTGAAGCTGCTGGTCCAGCGACCACACTTTGAGAATCACCACAGTAGAGCAAGGCAGTTAGCGATAGGCATTTTAGAGTCATTAGCCAGACCAGAGTTCAAGTTTAGATTCTGTCTCTTACTAGCGCAGCTGTCCTGGGCAAGGTACTTAGCCCTCTGACCCTGAGCTTCCTTACTTGTCAAATACATACAATAATAACAATTCCTTCTGGCGTTACTGGGAGGATTCAGTGAGATAATATGGATATAGCTCTTAGCACATGCTCGGCACTTAGAGAGTTGGTGCCATCGTCCGTTTTATCCCTGTCATGTTTACCATCACAGGTATTATTACAAGGTTATATGTAGCCTTTAAAGCAATTTCAAGTAGCTTCCCCAAAACCCGATAATAATGTCGAGGATAACCTAAAGGAGGACCATCTTACACAGGCAAGAGCCAGAAACCATGTTCGTGAAGCTGGACACACACAATAGTGACTTGATGTAGAGATGGACTAAATTCAGATATTACAACACAGTCATGAAATCCTGGAGCGACTGATTTACATCAGTGAGACATGGTGAAGGTAATCTGGAGGAAAGGTATTTGGTAAATTGGACCTAAAGAATCGTAGGATCTTAGGGTTGAAAGAAACTGGCAGTCCTACAGTTCACAGTTTTTAGCACCTGCCTGTACATTTCCATTTACAATGATCTCACTACTTTCTTGTGAGAAAACTAATTTCGTTACTGTGCAACTTTAATTGTTAGAAGCCAAAACTGAGCCAGATTTTTTTTTAATTTTTAGATTTTATTTTATTTACTTTCTTATACAGCGCGTTCTTATTAGTCATCAATTTTACACACATCAGTGTATACAGGTCAATCTCAATCGCCCAATTCATCACACCACCATCCCCACCCCCCCACTGCTTTCCCCCCTTGGTGTCCATACGTTTGTTCTCTACATCTGTGTCTCAAATTTCTGCCCTGCAAACCGGTTCATCTGTACCATTTTTCTACGTTCCACATATATGCGTTAATATACGATATTTTTTTTGCTCTTTCTGATTTACTTCACTCTGTATGACAGTCTCTAGATCTATCCACGTCTCAACAAATGACCCAATTTCATTCCTTTTTATGGCTGAGTAATATTCCATTGTATATATGTACCACATCTTCTATATCCATTTGTCTGCCAGTGTGCATTTAGGTTGCTTCCATGACCTGGCTGTTGTAAATAGTGCTTCAATGAACATTGGGGTGCATGTGTCTTTATGTGTTTGTTGGCCATCTGTATATCTTCCTTGGAGAAATGTCTATTTAGGTCTTCTGCCCATTTTTGGATTGGGTTGTTTGTTTTTTTAATATTGAGCTGCATGAGTTGTTTGTACATTTTGGAGATTAATCCTTTGTCCATTGATTCATTTGCAAATATTCTCTCCCACTCTGAGGGTTGTCTTTTCGTCTTGTTTATGGTTTCCTTTGCTGTGCAAAAGCTTTTAAGTTTCATTAGGTCCCATTTGTTTATTTTTGTTTTTATTTCCATTACTCTAGGAGGTGGATCAAAAAAGATCTTGCTGTGATTTATGGCAAAAAGTGTTCTTCCTATGATTTCCTCTCAGAGTTTTATACTGTCCGGTCTTACATTAAGCTTGTGAATCCATTGTGAGTTTATTTTTGTGTATGGTGTTAGGGAGTGTTCTAATTTCATTCTTTTACATGTGGCTGTCCAGTTTTCCCAGAAGAGACTGTCTTTTCTCCATTGTATATCCTTGCCTCCTTTGTCATAGATTAGTTGACCATAGGTGCGTGGGTTTATCTCTGGGCTTTCTATCTTGTTCCATTGATCTATGTTTCTGT
>NC_041219.1:73782474-73800291 GCF_002837175.3 Physeter macrocephalus | reverse complement strand
GCTTTGGCTATTCGGGGTCTTTTGTGTCTCCATACAAATTTTAAGATTTTTTGTTCTAGCTCTGTAAAAAATGCCATTGGTAATTTGATAAGCATTGCATTGAATCTGTAGATTGCTTTGGGTAGTATAGTCATTTTCACAATATTGATTCTTCCATTTCAAGAACTTGGTATATCTCTCCATCTGTTGGTATCATCTTTCATTTCTTTCATCAGTGTCTTATAGTTTTCTGCATACAGGTCTTTTGTCTCCCTAGGTAGGTTTATTCCTAGGTATTTTATTCTTTTTGTTGTTGTTCTCTTTCAGATTTTTCGTAATTAGTGTATAGGAATGCAAGAGATTTCTGTGTGTGAATTTTGTATCCTGCAACTTTACCAGATTCATTGCTGAGCTCTAGTAGTTTTCTGGTGGCATCTTTAGGATTCTCTATGTATAGTATGATGTCATCTGCAAACAGTTGACAATTTTACTTCCGCTTTTCCAGTTTGTATTCCTTTTATTTCGTTTTCTTCTCTGATTGCCATGGCTAGGACTTCCAAAACTATGTTGAATAATAGTGGTGAGAGGGCTTCCCTGGTGGCGCAGTGGTTGTGCGTCCGCCTGCCGATGCAGGGGAACCGGGTTCGCGCCCCAGGTGATCATGTGGTTTTTATTCTTCAATTTGTTAATCTGGTGTATCACATTGATTGATTTGTGTATATTGAAGGATCCTTGCATCTCTGGGCTAAATCCCACTTGATCATGGTGTATGATCTTTTTAGTGTGTTGTTGGATTCTGTTTGCTAGTATTTTGTTGAGGATTTTTGCATCTATATTCATGAGTGATATTGGTCTGTAATTTTCTGTTTTTGTAGTATCTTTGTCTGGTTTTTGTATCAGGGTGATGGTGGCCTCATAGAATGAGTCTGGGCGTGTTCCTTCCTCTGCAATTTTTTGGAAGAGTTTGAGAAGGATGGGTTTTAGCTCTTCTCTAAATGTTTGATAGAATTCACCTGTGAAGCCATCTGGTCGGGGCTTTTTGTTGAAAGATTTTTAATCACAGTTTCAATTTCATTACTTGTGATTGGTCTGTTCATATTTTATATTTCTTCGTGGTTCAGTCTTGGAAGGTTATACCTTTCTAATAATATGTCCTTTCTTCCAGGTTGTCCATTTTATTGGCATAGAGTTGCTTGTAGTAGTCTCAGGATGCTTTATATTTCTGCAGTGTCTGTTGTAACTTGTCCTTTTTCATTTCTAATTTTATTGAGTCCTCTCCCTCTTTTTCTTGATGAGTCTGGCTAATGGTTTATCAATTTTGTTTATCTGCTCAGAGAACCAGCTTTTGGGTTTATTGATCTTTGCTATTGTTTTCTTTGTTTCTATTTCATTTATTTCTGCTCTGATCTTTATGATTTTCTAGTTCCTTTAGGTGTAAGGTGAGATTGTTTATTTGAGTTTTTTGTTGTTTCTTGAGGTAGACTTGTACAGCTATAAACTTCCCTCTTAGAACTGCTTTTGCTGAATCCCATAGATTTTTGGATCATAGTGTTTTCATTGTCATATGTCTCTAGGTATTTTTTGATTTCCTCTTTGACTTCTTCAGTGATCTCTTGGTTATTTAGTAACATATTGTTTAGCCTCCATGTGTTTGTGTTTTTTACGTTTTTTTCCCTGTGATTTCTAATCTCATAGTGTTGTGGTCAGAAAAGATGCTTGATTTCCATTTTCTTAAATTTACTGAGGCTTAATTTGTGACCCAAGATGAGATCTATCCTGGAGAATGTTCCGTGTGCACTTGAGAAGAAAGTGTAGTCTGCTGTTTTTGGATGGGATGTCCTATAAATATCAGTTAAATCTATCTGGTCTATTGTGTCATTTAAACCTTCTGTTTCCTTATTTATTTTCATTTTGGATGATCTGTCAGTTGGTGTAAGTGAGGTGTTAAGATACCGCACTACTATTGTGCTACTGTCGATTTCCTCTTTTATAGCTGTTAGCAGTTGCCTTATGTATTGAGGTGCTCCTATGTTGGGTGCATATATATTTATAATTCTTATATCTTCTTCTTGGATTGATCCCTTGATCATTATGTAGTGTCCTTCCTTGTCTCTTGTAACATTCTTTATTTTTAAGTCTCTTTTATCCGATGTGAGTATTGCTGCTCCAGCTTTCTTTTGATCTCCTTTTGCATGGAATATCTTTTTCCATCCCCTCACTTTCAGTCTGTATGTGTCCCTAGGTCTGAAATGGGTGTCTTGTAGACAGCATAGGTATGGGTCTTGTTTTTGTATCATTCAGCAAGCCTGTGTCTTTTGGTTGGAGCATTTAATCCATTCACGTTTAAGGTAATTATCGATATGTATGTTCCTTTGACCATTTTCTTAATTGTTTTGGGTTTGTTTTTGTAGGTCCTTTTCTTCTCTTGTGTTTGCCACTTAGAGAAGTTCCTTTAGCATTTGTTGTAGAGCTGGTTGGGTGGTGCTGAATTCTCTTAGCTTTCGCTTGTCTGTAAAGCTTTTGATTTCTCCATCAAATCTGAATGAGATTCTTGCTGGGTAGAGTAATGTTGGCTGTAGGTTCGTCCCTTTCATCATTTTAAATATCCCTTCTGGCTTGTATATTTTCTGCTGAGAAATCAGCTGTTAACCTGATGGGAATTGCCTTGTATGTTATTTGTCGTTTTTCCCTTGCTGCTTTCAATAATTTTTCTTTGTCTTTAATTTTTGCCAATTTGATTACTATGTGTCTCGGCGTGTTTCTCCTTGGGTTTATCCTGTATGGGACTCACTGCGTTTCCTCGACTTGGGTGGCTATTTCCTTTCCCATGTTAGGGATGTTTTCGACTATAGTCTCTTCACATATTTTCTCTGGTCCTTTCTCTGTCTCTTCTCCTTCTGGGACCCGTATAATGTGAATGTTGTTGCATTTAGTGTTGTCCCAGAGTTCTCTTAGGCTGTCTTCATTTCTTTTCATTCTTTTTTCTTTATTCTGTTCTGCAGCAATGAATTCCACCATTCTGTCTTCCAGGTCACTTATCTGTTCTTCTGCCTCAGTATTCTGCTATTGATTCCTTCTAGTCAAGTTTTCATTTCACTTATTGTATTTTTCATCTCTGTTTGTTTGTTCTTTAATTCTTCTGGGTCTTTGTTAAACATTTGTTGCATCTTCTTGATATTTGCCTCCATTCTTTTTCTGAGGTCCTGGATCATCTTCACTATCATTATTCTGAATTCTTTTTCTGGATGATTGCCTGTCTCCAGTTCATTTAGTTGTTTTTCTGGGGTTTTATCTTTTTCCTTCCTCTGGTACGTAACCCTCTGCCTTTCCATCTTGTCTATCTTTCTGTGAATGTGATTTTTGTTCCACAGGCTGCAGGAGTGTAGTTCTTCTTGCTTCTGCTGTCTGCCCTCTGGTGGATGAGGCTATCTAAGAGGCTTGTTCAAGTTTCCTGATGGGATGGAATGGTGGTGGGTAGAGCTGGCTGTTTCTCTTGGGGGGAGATCTCAGTAAAGCTTTAATCCGCTTGTCTGCTGATGGGTTGGGCTGAGTTCCCTCCCTGTTGGTTGTTTGGCCTGAGGCGACCCAACACTGGAGCCTACACTGGCTCTCTGGTGGTGCTAATGGTGGACTCTGGGAGGGCTCATGCCAAGGAGTAGTTCCCAGAACTTCTGCTGCCAGTGTCCTTGTCCTCACTGTGAGACACAGCCACCCCCTGCCTCTTCAGGACACCCTCCAACACTAGCAGGTAGGTATGGTTCAGTCTCCCGTGCAGTCACTGCTCATTCCTCTGGGTCCTGATGTGCACACTACTTTGTGTGTCCCCTCCAAGAGTGGAGTCTGTGTTTCCCCCAGTCCTGTTGAAGTCCTGCAATCAAATCCCACTAGCTCTCAAAGTCTGATTCTCTAGGAATTCCTCCTCCCGTTGCCAGACCCCCAGATTGGGATGCCTGATGTGGGGCTTCACTCCAGTGGGTGGACTTCTGTGGTATAAGTGTTCTCCAGTCTGTGAGTCACCCACCCAGCAGTTATAGGATTTGATTTTATGTGATTGCACCCCTCCTACCATCTCACTGTGGCTTCTCCTTCGTCTTTGGATGTGGGGTATCTTTTTTGATGAGTTCCGGTGTCTTCCTGTCGATGATTGTCCAGCAGCTAGTTGTGATTCTAGTGTTCTCACAAGAAGGAGTGATAGCACATCCTTCTACTCTGCCATCTTGGTTCAGGGCCCCAGATTTTTATCTATTATAATTTTTACTTATTCTTTCCTTCTATAGCAGCACAGAATGATTCCGTTCAGGAAGAATGTGGGTATTTACTATTCTCTTCGCTGGTGATCTAGTTTGAAATGATAAAATTATTCAACTTAAAGGAACTTAAGGCCCTCTAGGCTGATCTCCTAATTTTGCTCCCGAGTTCTGGAGAGATTAATTTGCTAGCATGGAGTGACTCGCCTGGCTATTAACAGAGCTGGGAGGTCTGTGGCAGCCTAATGCAGGGCTCTTTCCACAATAGCTTCTCAAATGTGTCACAACAGCCCTCATGTCTCCCATTATTTTATCCATGACTTTCAGTGGTTCCTCTTCTGTTAAGGCTTCTGGGCTCCTTGTTTTCAGTACAGTTTTGAGTTCTTTCTAGTTTGTCAGTGTTTTAAACATATGGCATTCAGGATGGAACCCAGTGCTTCAGGCAGGGTCTAGCCAGCACGAGGCAGATGATTATTTTAGTAGAAATTTGTAAAGCAATCCTATTTAGAAGGCAAATGAACTATTAATATGTAGTGGCCCTCATACCACCTTGCACCTTTCTCCTCATGTTTCTCAGGAGTCAGCATCACCAAGTTCTTTTTATTTGCTCTTGGTAAAGCTCTCTAAAGAGTCACCTTAATTAGTATCTTTCATTTTCCTATTTGTACCCCCTTGTCTTTTATCTTGGTAAGACCCATATAAGAAAAGCTTTCTGAAAGACTGTTTTTAATGAACTAAATTTGTTTATTTTTAATTTTTATTAATTTTATTTATTTTTATTTGTTTATTTGCACTAGATTGTTTCATGTACTTACTCTATTCTGATTTTCTGACAGAGACTGCATCCATGTCCTGTAAATATACCAGATTTAGATAGGCAGCAAAGCTGTTAGATACATGAAAAGTTGTTCTACTGTCCTTTAGAGTATTTAACGACAGCCCACTTTGATCTCTGTGCCAGTGCAGCTAAAATTGGTGTTTGTAGGGCAGAAATGCTTTTCTTTGCCTTCATAACTGATTGTTGTTGCAAAGTCAGGGGATTTGAGTCATTATTAGAAAGCATTTGGATGGGGGGGGCAGTGGCCAGTGTCAGACTCCCTTTTCTTTTGAAGATGTTCTCAATTTTGCTATCAATTTCAAGATTCTGTAATGGCCAGCAATACCCTAAGTGATGTACTGGCAGATGAAATTAGACCGAGGGATAACTTAGAGACACACCTAACACATTGTCATGTCATTGCCCCATCAGTCATTGCTAAACAAGACAAATCAGAGTATTTCATTCCCCAATAGATCACTTGAGCATTCTCTCCCTTTGTTTAGCTTACCAAATAGGTAGGAAATGGGAGTAAAGATAAATTTATATGTACTTTGAAACACAGTTTCTAGGTTCTCTAATTTGATAGGATTGTATAGGTTTTCTTTCCTTGATGAGTTGATTCCACTATTTTCTTCACTTTCTGAAGTTGAACGAGCCATCGAAAAGTCTCATTCTAAAGCCTTCTTTGAATATGCCCTTATTAGCTAACATTTCAGGCAAGTGAAGAGTGTAAATATTCTGTAAATATTATTTTGTGTGTAGCACCTTTCCCTCAGTTGTAATTCTGTTTTTCTCCTCAGTTTTCATGCTGAATTATACTGATGGTGCCCAGGTGGAATGAGCACTTGTTTGGCTCTTCTCGATTGATGATTGGTTGGCCCCTGTCCTGCTCTTCAAGTCAAATTCAGCGTTTATCATAGTTGATTGGTTCCTTCTTGAAACCTGTCCTCACTTGGCCCCCAGGATATCAGTCCTGCTCCCACCTCACTGGCCACTCCCTTTCAATCTCCTTTGCTGTTTCCTCCAAATCTTCCCAGCTTCTAAATATTGAAATGGGCCAGGCTTAAACTTTAGACTTGCTCCCTTCTCTGTCTACAGTCACTTGCTTGCTGATCTCATCCACTCTCCTAACTTTAATCCCAGGCTGGTTGAAGCTTGGGTCCTTCCCCTGATAGTCTCACATATCTCGCTGCCCATGTGACATCTCCAGGTGGCTATCGAACCTCAAACTCTTCATTCACTTCCATGGCCCACTAAAATTAATTCCTTCTCAAGTCATTTGTATCTCAGTGAATGGCAATTCCATCATTCAGTCTAGGCATTCAGGCATAAAAATCTTGGTGTCATCTGTAAATCTTATTTTCTTGCTCTTCAGTTTAATCCTTTAGCAAGTTCTGCAAGCTTTAACCTTAAAATATTCAAAATCTGACTACCTCTGAATACTTTGATCACTGCCACCCTGCAACAAGGTACCATTAACTCTCATCCGGATAACTTCAGTAGCCTCATAACCTGTTTTCCCTGCTTCTACTCTTGCCCCCTCCCTTCATCATCTATTCTCTATACAGCAGCTATAATGATTAAAAAAGAGGAAGAACTTTGATTCAGGTCACTCCTCTGCTCAGATTCCTCACAGAGTAAAACCACTACATGATTGGGCTCTCCCTTGTCCAACAAACACCCCCATGCCTGCCCGCACTTCCCAGTGTCCTCTTGTTCTCCCCCTGCCTAGCTCTCTGCTTCATCTGGTGGCCTCTTGCTGCTCCCAGATACGGCAAACACACTCTCATCTCAGCATCTTTGCATCTGCCTGGTATGCTCTCATCCCCCAGGTACCCTCCATTCTCGTGACTTCTTTCAGATCCTTGCCTAAAGTCTTCAGAGAGGCCTTGGCTGACTACCTGGTGTAAAGTAACAATGTCTTCCTTCCATCCCTCTTTCATTTGCTTCGTTTTTTCCCCACCTGATGTTTTTATATATATTTGTGTTTGTTTCTGCTGAAACAAAAGAAAGGCAGAGATTTTGTCTGTTTGGTTCACTGATGCATAGCTGACCTAGAACAGCGTCTCACACATAGTAGATACTCAGTATTTGTGTTATTATTTATGTATTTATTTAGGCTGCACCATGTGGCCCGCGGGATCCCAGTTTCCCGACCAGGGACTGAACCCGGGCCATGGCAGTGAAAGCGCTGAGTCCCAACCAGGGAATTCCCAGTATTTGTGGAATAAATACATAAATATCATCTGAAGTTAAAAATAGTTCAAAAGTGAATTTGGAAACAAATTATGTGGTTTTAGCGTAGAATTAAGTGGGCATGTCGATGGAATGGAATAAATAGCCAGAAAAAGATTTTTACTCATGTAAGATATTAAGATATAATAAAGAAATTATCACCTATTAGTAGGGAAGTGATGGGTTATTTCCGGTGATCAGCAAACTTTTTCTGTGAAGATCGTGATAGTTTTTCAAGCTACTATCATAGCTCTTATAACAATTACTAAAGGGAAAGGAGTCATAGACAATATATAAATAAATAGATATGGCTAGATTTGACCCATGATAGTTTGCCTACCCCTGGATTATCAAATTAATAATAATAAACTCCATTAGGGTTGCGATTTTTATATATTTTGTTGTTCACTGATGGATCCCAGGTGCACAGAATGTCCTTGGCATGGAATATGGGCATTCAATAAAAATTGTTGATTTGAACTAAATCAAAATGACATTTGAAGACCTTGGCTATTTGGGGTGAAATGAACTCAGTTCATGTCCTCACATCATACATTACGTTAGCATATATTGCAATAGATTTTAGAGATAAATGTGAAATGATAAAAATGGTTGGAAGTGTAGGTGGATATTTGTCTGTCTTTGGATGAGTGAGTTATTTTTAAGCATAAGAACAATAGATGAAATTAGCTAAGGAAAAAACGTTTCACTATTTGAAAATTTAAAACTTAAGTATATAAAAACATCATAAAAATAAAAGAACATCAAAATAGAAAAAGTTACTCTACATTAAAAAAAGGCTAATAACCTTTATACAAAGAACATATAAATAGATAGATAGATAAGAAAAGCACTATAACAATCTAATGATAAAATGAGCCAAATTCAGGCATTCATGATTTATAGAGGAGGACATACAAGTAAATCCCTGAGAAAATAGTCAACTGTTAATAATTTTAAGAAAATACAAAGGAAAATAAGGTCTAATTTCTAACTGTCAAAGTTTAAGAGTAAAAAGATAAAAGTAAAACGATAATATTAAATGTTGGTTCACATACCTTGCTGATGAGAGTAAATTTATGCTGTCTTTTTGAAAAGCATTTTGGTAGTACATTAAAAAAAGCCTTCATACCTTTTTAATGTGCCAAGTAATTTACCTTCCAAGAATCTGTCCTTAGGAAATAATTAGAAATGATATCAAGGATTTATGGGCAAGGAAGTTCAACATACTTTTATAATAAAATACAGTAGGAAATAGTTTACATATTTAATAAGAGAGAAATGGTTCAACAAATTATGATATATCTATAAGATTGAAGTTGTAGTATCACTGATTATTTTTTGAAGATTTTTAATGTTATGAGAAGTGCTAATGATTGAGTGATGAGTATTAAAAGGGGAATAAAAAACTGGTTATACAGAATTATTTCCATTATGTAAAATATATAGGAGCAAAAAGATTAGAAGAAAAGATTCCAGGATGTTAACCATGGTTTTGTTTAGATTTTAAGATTATGGATAATTTTTGTTTTCCATTTTGTATTTTTCTATTTTTTACAGGGTTCCTACAGTTAATATTTTTCTTAACATCAATATATATTACCTTTTAAAAAAATGAATTTAAAATTCTAAGAAAGTGTAGGCACAGATGACTCACATAAAAAGGAGATATTAAAAGCGAATGTTTGGAAAAGTTTTGGCCTCATAAATAAAGGAATGCAAATTAAAATAAATATGAGCTATCACCTCAGATATTTATAAGAACATTTTTACTGCCTATGAGGAATAAAAAAATGATTTTTAAGATTTGTATTGTGTGGTCTGTATGATCAAAAGTATATTACTGGCGAGAGCTGCCCTATCCGGTAGGGTAGGAACTTGCCACATTTAAATTTAAATTTTAATTAGATAAAATAAAATTTAAAAAAAACATTTCAAGTGCTCAATAAGCACATGTCTAGTGGTTACTATCTTGGACATCCCAGATATAGAAGATTTCCATCATTGCCAAAAGTCCTCTTGGTCAGGGCTGCTCCAGTGTATGTATGATAACTTTTTTAACCCAATCTGTCATCTTTGGAAGAGTAACAGTCACTTTTAGAGCAGAAGAGAGAAGGGACATCATATATACAAGGGGAGAAATCTCAGAAATAATTATATCTAGAAATTACGCTTAATGTTTATTTGTTCAACCAATAATTTTAAATACCTACTATGTGCTAAGGTACTGCATGTGCAGTGGGGAGCAAGACAGGGCAGCTCCTGGTGTCTAGGGACTTATATTCTAATGGTGGAGACAGATTTTTACTTGCTCTTCCCCCAGAAACCTCCATGGCTATTTCCTCACTTCCTTCGGTTCTTTGTTAAAATGTTACCTTATACAGAGAAGTTCTCCGAGCAATTTAGATAAAATAGTAATCCTTCTCCGTACCTACTCCTCCTTCTGTATTGCCTGCACTACTTGCTCTTTATTTTTCTGAAAGTCTATTTATTTGCTCTATTTTTACCACTTATATGTTTGTTAATTGGTATATTGTGTGTCTCTCTTGATTAAAATCAGAGTTCCAGTAGAGTAGGGACTTTGTTTTGTTTGGTTCACTGTTCTAACTCCTAGTCTAATACTTAGTTTTAATTTAACAATTTATGTCCCTAAGTGATAGTCCATGAAATTTTACAGGTGCGTAGTAAAATTCATCTGGAAGCAGAAAAGGACAGATATTTCAAAAGGTGATTTTTTTTTTCTTGGAAAGGACAATGAAGGTAGACTTGTTTTTCCAGTGTAAAACACATTACAAATTGAAAATCATTTCATTCTTATAGAATTGAATTAAATACTTAAAAAATAATGATACATGGATTATACCAGAGATATGAGGAGAGATTTAAACAGTGATTAGTGATACACTATAAGGTAAAATTCAAGTAACCTTAGAGTGAGGCAAGAAATTACTCTTAAATCAATGTTTGGAGGACAATTGGATATCAGTATGGAAAGAAACTAATCAGAATGCATAAATCAGGTCACCTACAGCAGCAAATTCAGATAGCTTAAAAAGTTAAGTAGGAGTCAAGATGTGGATGGAGATGGGAGAAGGACTCCCAAAAAAAGCTAGAACAAAAATGTACAGAATATTCTTTTCTTTTGTGGAAGGGATTTTTCCTTCTTTATATTAAACAAATGGAAATGACCCAAATAAAAAAAAAATAGTGCCTGAATGCTAAAAATTATTTTACTAAAAATTATTTTACACCATGAAATGTAATGAAAGGAATATTCTAAAGAGTCAGAATGTGAAAATACATGTGAAGTGACTGCTGAAAAGTTTATTATGTAAAATATGTTTACTGATATGTAATATACAGTCATTATCCATGTTTCACTTTAAAGTGGTTTAGAGGGTTTGAATCATCTCTACGTGACAAAATATAGACATGAAATTATTATGTGAAAAATGCCCTGCCTTGTTAGCAATGTCAGAAATGCCAGATAAAACAACTTTTAGGTATCATTAAACTGGCAAAAATAATTATAATTTACGGAGATAACAGTTCTAGCAGCAAACAGATGGCACACTCCAAGAGGTGTGGGAAGGGTTAAAGGAACCAGGAGTGACAGGGAAGCATCCAGGAATTGGTAACAATGCAAAGCTATTTCCACCCCAGGCCTGAAGGGGCAAGGGTGGCACCAGTGTTACCAGAGCCCAGAGAGAACTTGGAGACATTGCAGAAGGGCTCCAGCAGAAGCTATACCCAGAGACACAGACGCTGCTGAAGCCTCAACGAGGAGAATGGAGATGGGGATACAGGTAGAGGCAGAGGCAGAGTAGGTACCTGACTTCTTTCTCTTCAACTCTGTGATCTCCTGCCCATGCCTCGCACCAGCTGAACCTAACCAGAGCCCGAAAGCTAGAGCTAGTTGATGGTAATGAAGGAACATCCTGTGTAGGCACAGATAGGTTGTTGATATCATTGTAAATTTATTATTTTAGAGGATGAGCCCAGCAAGTAGTACAGAACTGTCTATATACCCTCATCGGGTGATTCCTCTTTCGGTGAAATATACCCCCAAAATCTGAAAGTAAAAATAATAATTTAGCATAATCCTGTATAATAGCAATAATCAGGGGGCAGGGGGGAATCACATAAAAGACTCGCAAGAAAGAAATAGCTAAGAAAATAAGAAAATGATTTGTATTTTTTTAGCTACGTATACCTAAACTCATTCCAAAAATGGATTAAAGCATGATGGTGCGTTAGAGTGATGGAATAAATATAGCATTTTGAAATAAGTGTTTAAATAATGATGGTACATGGGCATGTTTGATAGGAAATAATGGTATATGAATAATATCTGCAAACAGAAACTTTAAAAATATATGTATTGCACATAAAAATTAATTTAATATGGTATAATTTTATTTGAGCCATTTCTAATCTTTATTGGAAAGAAACAGTAAAAATAAATAAAAGACAAGACAAATATTGCTAATAATTAGGTTCCTTATTTCCTGAAAAGTTTTTAAGGACTTTAATTTAAAAAGTGGCTTCCTTATCTCTTGCCTGTCCATAATATTACAGTGTAAGATACAGGCTCTAGAGGTGAAAAAGTTGTCATTCATCTGGGGCATAAAAAGTATCTTGAACATTATTTGAATTTCTTGTACAAATGAATTGAGGAATAGGTTCCACACAGTTGTGTAAACCCAGAATTTCCATGACCAGGATTTTGAGGAAAGCCTTCATCTAGAAGTATTATAGATAACTTTTATTAATTAATCCACTGACTAAAGCAAATCTGTGGGGTTCTTTAGCAAATGATCAGTTGCAGGTAATGTGTGAATCTATAGTAGCTCCAGAAAGCCCCATTCAATTGTGTGAAATGTCACTGGATGAGGAAGAAGCTTCTCTGGGCTGGTTATGGTAGAATTGTTCAACTACTTACTCAACTTTAATATATTTTTATCCTATGTATCAGAAAAATTCACCATAAAAGCCAGTGCTGAAAGATACTAAATGAAATAAATCCTACTTAATATCCATCATGGGAAAATCAATTTTATATTAGATCTGGGACCACATTAAATTTTAATCTGAGGTTTGATATTCCACAAATTGAGTCTAACCCTTAGTTAAACTAAGATAAAATGAGTCCTTTCTTATTCTCTCTTATTCTTTCATTAAAAAAAAAATTAATTGGTTCATTCTTTTCACAAACATTTATTGAACATTTTGTATTTACCACGCATTATGTTATGTGCTGAAACAATAACTAACAGATGACATAACTTGACATAATTTATTTTCTTTAATTGCATCGTTCCCTACAGTAACTATGGGATTAGACACACTAAGAACCTTTTAGTTCTGATAACACCCCTGTCAGGTAGATGTCATTTAATAGATGGGGAAAAAGTGAGCTGCCCCCGACGGGAAGCGACTTAGAAGCAAAACAGACCCTGTGCTGTTTCTTCTCCCTCCATTCAGCAAACACTGTTATTTTCCAAACTGAAACATTGGGACGCATGGTTTGAGGAGGGAGTTTTTGGTGATTTTATTTGTGTGCAGGGTTTTAAAGCAATATCAGATTAAATTACATTTCCTTACTCTTGATTTATCACCTATTGAAAAGAATAAAAAGCTTACATAAAAATTCGAATTGACTAAGGACATCTGGAACATCTGGCCACCATACTGACCCACTGTAATCTTGTGGATATTTAAACATTCTTTCTCTGCCCAGTTCTTGAGTCCTTCCTCGCACTCTATGTTCTCCCCCACTCACTTCTTTTTTTAATCTCCATGTTCTTTTCTTTTCACCACCCAACTTTTTTTTCATTCGGTTTTATTCGTGGATCTTAGCTTTTGCAATTTGTCAACCCTGACATGTTTGGAAATTTACAGTTTGGTTAGCAGAATGACCAATTACAGCCTCATTTAATGCCACATAAAGGTCAGAGCCCATGTTCTTTGCTGATGTTCCCTTTGCTCTAGTGTCCTGTCTTCTTGCTTAGCCAACCCTGAGAAGAAGGCCCGAACACACCCTCCATACTTCCCAGATAATCTGGGGACGAACAAGGCAAAACTGTTGGCAAGGGTTTGACCTTTTCTTATCTTTCTGTTTTCCTCTCCAAATATTTTCTGTTTGCATCCTCCAATCTGAGCCAGGTATTAGAGGTGAAACTGTGTAGAGATATGAGCCACCATTAATCACCTTCACCACTTTCTTGTACTTATAATGACCGTTTCCTCTTTGATTTCCTCACATCAAGTGGAAAAGTATTTTCCAGCAAAGCTAGGCTTGAGGATGGAGGGAGAAGGTTGTGTGCAGGAGGAGGGAGAAGCAGATCTGGAAGAAGGGGCTGGGGTCTGTGAAAGAATTCTGGCCCAAGGGTGAAATGGCAACCAAACTTAAAGGTGAAACTGCTACAGAATGATAAACTTTGAATGGGCTTCAGGCAGAAATTTTTTTTAAGTATATTTATTTAGTTACTTATTATTTATTGTTTATAGTTACTTATTATTTATTACTTAGTTATTTGTTGGCTGCATCGGGTCTTAGTTGTGGCATGCGGGGTCTTTCACTGCGGTGCGGGGCTCTTCATTTTGGTGCGCAGGCTTCTCTCTAGTTGTGGCATGCAGGTTTTCTCTTCTCTGGTTGTGGCGTGTGGGCTCCAGAGCACGTGGGCTCAGTAGCTGCAGCACGGGGGCTTAGTTGCCCCATGGCATGTGGGATCTTAGTTCCCTGACCAGGGATCGAACCCGTCTCCCCTGCCTTGGAAGGCGGATTCTTTACCACTGGACCACAGGGAAGTCCCAGAAATGTTTTTATTCAAAGCAACTTTCAAAAGCAGAAGAAATGTTATAAACAACCATTTCAGGACAATTTTTAGAAAGTTCCAGTGTTGATTTATAATTCAAAGATGTGATAGAACACATTGAGTTGTTTTGTTTTTCTCTCCAGGTTTGCAACACAACTACAGACAGGAAACACGCAGATACCTTTTTGGAGAAGTGTGTTACTGAGTCAATCATGAACGTTGTGAGCGGCTTTTTTAATTCTCCGTTTTCAGACAACAGTACCAGCCTGCAGGTAATACAAACAAACAAGTACAAAAGAAGTCTGTCACACAGAACTTCTGTACCTTATTTGAGTGTAGAAAACTTGAATAGGCCGGGAAGTCCTTTCCTACACTTCTCAAGGTCACTCTTCTTTCCTATTATTTACTATTATGCCCCTTTCTGAGTTTCCCAAACTTTGTTTTAAATAAAGAGGCTCCATCTTCAAACTGAATTATTTTTGCTCTCCCTCTAAGCAAAATAGGAACTTTCGTATCTGTAGATCGACTGCCAAGTGTCGAAATAGCTGATAATGATTCTTTAAATGGATAGACATTTTGACTCAATAATTCCAGTTTAGTAAATCCTGAAAGAATTAGCAGGGATTTATATACTAAGATTTTCATTGAAGTGTTTCTAATACTTGAAAATTGACATCAACCTTAAATGTCCACAAACAGGGGAATAGCTAAATAAATTATGGTATATCTGTAGATGGATTATTATATAGCAATTAAAAATCATGTTTTAAAAGAAAATTTGATGGCTAAGGAAAATGATCATGAAGCAATGTAAAGTGAACCAGGCCACAAAATTGCATCATAGTATTATTCAGGTTTGTGCGTGTAAAGAATATATGTGCGTATATACATAAGAAAACTCAGGAAGTAATTATCTTAAAAATGTTGATACTGATTATCTCTCCATGTTAGGATTATTGGTGATTTTCATTTGTATGGTTGCCATATATTCTACAGTGATTGTGTATTGCCCTTATAAGAGTATTATTTCAGTTATCCTTTTTTTAGGGAAGACTTTTGAATGAACTATTAGAATCATGTAAACTTGTTTTTGTAGGTCAAATTGTTGTCTCTACTTGCTGATCATATGAAACCAAAACATACAATCAGTGAAACAAACAAACCCAAAACGCCTGCTCTATTTATACTCGGCAACAAACCAGAGATTGTAAAAATATACTTAAATCCATGTCATTGGTTTCAAGAAATGCCGTATTTTCCTGATTAAGAATATAGTTAAAATAATCAGTTTTCTATGGTGTCTTGTGTGGTGCCTCTCATGAGACGGGTACAAAATAAATATTTGTTTAATGAGAGGTTCATTAAGTAGCGCTGAAACTTAAAAGGCAAGACTGTATTTTATTTTGGTGGGCCTTTTTTGATAATGCATAGATACTGCATCAGGAGTGTTAATGGTTTAGTGACCTGTTTGCCTCTTTTCTTTCTGTTCTCAGACACATCAGCCAGTTTTTATTCAGCTGCTTCAGTCTGCCTTCAGAATTTACAATTGCACCTGGCCAAACCCGGCACAGAAAGCCTCGGTGGAGTCCTGTATCAGAACTTTGGCTGAAGTGGGTAAGTCAAGAGTGTCGGATTTTACTTATTTTCACATTTTGTGAAAGAAATCAGGCTTTTGGCTAATAGGCAATACAAGTAGCTTTCCAGTTTTCAACTTAAAAAGAGAGCAGGTGTGGTTCCTGTAAAGCTGAAGATCAATGATCAGCAAACGACTCTGAAATTGCATCCTTTTGGGGAGGGGAATATAATTGTTATATTTCTTCTCTTTAAATATTTTAAAATATATTTATTTCTTTTTAAATTTTTATATTTCTAACCCTAAATTTAATATTGCCTATGGTGCGTTAATATAGCTCAGTAAGATATTACACAAATGAGTTTAGTTTAATTGTTATCTCAGATTTCATTATGGAATTGTCTTGTCTGTTAAGTAGCCTGATTTATTAACATCTTCATGTGGCCGGAGGACTTCTTGAGGGGTTTTTAGTTTTCTAATTTTGTGTGACATTCATCAGTATTCATTGAGGCTCTGTTATGCGTACAAGGCTTCAGGAATTCCAAATAAAATGGAATGCAAGGGGATAAGAGCTAAGGGAAGGTTAGTACATTGTAGGAAGAATTTCTCATAGAGTCCTCTTTTTTTTTTTTAATAAAGCTAATTAGAGCTGTCAGAAAGGAGGAGGGAAAAGAAATATAGACTGGGCTGGACTTCGAAAAACAAACAGAGGAGCTGGATCATTCTCTCAACTAGAGGGGGTTCTGCAGGCATTGGGAAGGGCAGCTTATAGTGTGTTTCATTATCGTGGTCATCATCACTGCTGACATTTGTCAGGGCACACCATTTGCAATGCTAAGCAATTCACATGTATTATCTCATTTAATCCTTAGGTAGGCTCCTTGATTATTTACATTTTACAGTTGAGGAAACAGAATTATCTAGATTAGGTAACTTGGCCAGGGTTATGGAATGTGCTCAGTAAATATTTGATAAATGAATAAATGGTTTAACTAATTAATGACCACGTAAAATATTTTTAGTCTTTTCTCCCCATCTGCAATTTGGCTTAAGTAATTTAATATTAACAAAATTTAATGATGGCACAATTTTAATTTGAGTACATTCAAAAGCAATTATAACCCAGGAGGATCAATTGAAAATTATTAGAACTAAGAGATAAATAGAGTTCATCTGGGTGATTAATTATAAATAAGTATTAAACTTGGTAGATTCTCTATATATCCAAAAGGGAGAAAAAATGTGAAAAAGGTATGTCACAACAGCAATAGAAATAGTAATTACTTAAGAGAAAACTTAAGAAACACAAGAGAATAAAATTATATTGCTATTTTGAGGGCTATGAAAGATTTTAATAAATGGAGAGTTATACTATTTCTGGATTTAAAAATTCAACTTGTAAGGATGCCAGTTCTCCTCAGAATTATAATTTTAATGCTTTACATCCGAGACCCCTCCTTTGCACACACCCTCCCCTCGTCACGGCCCACTCAGGCTTAGGCACCCCAGGTAGGGCCACGCCTCACAAAGATGCATCCTCTGGCAGCTTGGCCTTTGCCACCTTCCTGCATTTTCCACTGGTTGTCACAGTGCATGTCACCCTGCTGCTCTGAGGGACGGCCTCTCTTCCCGGGTGGCCTCTGACTCTGTGCTGGGTCACTTGTTTGCATGAATACCCTTATCCCCTTTGACACGGAGCCAGGCTGTCCCCTGCCGTGGACGCCCTCCTCACCTGACTCAAGTCTAATTCTCCACTCCCGGCAGCCTCCTGTGCACATGCCTTCCACTCCTTTCTGGGCTCGAATGCTCTGGACCACCTCGGCCCCTAATGCTCCTTGTCCAGCGCTGGCACTTGACTTTGCTCTGCTCCTCCTCCAGGTTTTAGGACAGAATCGTTCAGGAAGGGAAGGGAAGCGATAAAGGAAGAGGCCACCATATGCATTGCCAAAAATAAAGAAGGACACAGAAGAGAACCTAAATTGTATTTTAAAAAGTTGCACATAGCAAAATGTCCGGCAGGATATCAATAAAGAAATAACACTGGTATCTCTGGCTGGTGGAATTTTAAGTCAGTCTGGTTCTGTTGTTCTTGCTTTCATGTAACTTCTGAGTTCTTAATAATATACTTTTTTTTTTTTTTTTTTT
>NC_041219.1:73763981-73782105 GCF_002837175.3 Physeter macrocephalus | reverse complement strand
GCAGGCTCAGCGGCCACGGCTCACGGGCCCAGCCGCTCCGCGGCATGTGGGATCCTCCCGGACCGGGGCACGAACCCGTGTCCCCTGCATCGGCAGGCGGACGCTCAACCACTGAGCCACCAGGGAAGCCCTTAATAATATACTTTTCAAGTTATGATAAAACAGTACTAAAAGCATCTTCATTTGGACCAAATCAGCTGGGAAATATAGTAACCATCAAAAGCTAAAATCTGAAGGAAAAGCAAAGAAATATGATGATGCTATTTATTTTACATAGGGATACATTGTGTTTGCAGCCAAGTATATTTCTATATTTTACATTTTAAGGCAGTCCCCCCTCTTTCTCATCTTCCTGCTTTTTCTCCCCTGCTCCTCTTCCTCCTCCCCTTGGGCCTCTCCCGTTGCAGAGCACAGGCTCCGGACGTGCAGGCTCAGCGGCCACGGCTCACGGGCCCAGCCGCTCCGCGGCACGTGAGATCTTCCCGGACCGGGGCACGAACCCGCGTCCCCTGCATCGGCAGGCGGACTCTCAACCACTGCGCCACCAGGGAAGCCCCCTCCTCCCCTTTTTTCTCCTCTTTTTTCCTCCTGCTCTTCCTCCCTCAGTACTTAGCAAATGCAGTGAGGGAAAACACCAGTTGGCCCTACCCCGGGGCACAGAGGGCGTGCTGTTCACACCACTTACAAATTGAGAGGCGAAGAGCTTTGAGCCACAAGTGAGATTCCATGCTGTGCTTTCCCTCAGAGTTGCAAGTTGCTACTTCAGTGGTGCTCCCTGTGTACTCACATCAGCTCTTGCAGAGCAGGATGGCAGAGCTTTGGGGGTTTAAAACAGTCACTGAAACTGGATCAGTCTAAAGAGTCTTTCATTCCATTTTCTACCATCTCCTCGACTGTTTATGATTTAACAGGAAATTTTAGTCTCTTTGTATGCTCAAAGACATATGTGATAGGAAGTCTAAAAAAGAATTATATCTAAGTCTACAATCAGGGTAGGTTTGGAAGAGTGATATATTGGTATAAAATCTGTTTTATCTTTGTGAGGATTTTTTTTTTAATTGAAGTATAGTTGATTTACAGTGTTTCAGGTATATAGCAAAGTGATTCAGCTCTACATAAATATACATATTCTTTTTCATATTCTTTTCCATTCTGGTTTATTATAGGATACTGAATATAGTTCCCTGTGCTATATCGTAGGATCTTGTTGGTTATCTATTTTATATATAGTACTGTGTATCTGTTAATCCCAAACTCCTAATTTATCCCTCTGTTACCCCTTTCCCCTTTGCTAAACATAAGTTTGTTTTCTCTGTGAGTCTGTTTCTGTTTTGTAAATAAGTTCATTTGTATCCTATTTTAGATTCCGCATATAAGTGATAGCAAGTGGTATTTGTCTTTCCCTGTCTGACTCACTTCACTTAGTATGATAATCTCTAGGCCTGTCCATGTTGCTGCAAATGGCCAGCATGTTTTCTTCCACTTCCTTGTTTGTTGTTTCCACCTGAACAGTTAGGAAGCTATGGAGATTCCATTCCCGCTATCCCCCACATTTGTCCTTCCCCCCTCCTTCTCCTCCATGATGGCCTAGTTTGACCCCTCTTTGCTTCCTTTTCGGACCACTGTAGGCATTCAATGTTCTTTCCTTCTGTCGTTCTTCACTTAAATAAATCTGCTACCAGAATAATCTTCTTGAAGTGAAATTCGCTCTGTTGGTTTAAAAACATCAACAACGAAGTCCTCAGCCTTCAGCAACATACCTTTGCCTAACAAACTAAAGATGGATTCCTCATCGCAATGTTTGTGGCCTCCACAGCCCTACCTCCTCTTTTGACCTTGCTCGCTGCTTCTCACCCCCGCCCAGCAAACTGAACTGCTATGCCCCAGGCATTGCTCACACTATAACTTTCTTTCTCCAGTTTCCACCATTGCCATCTCTCAGCATCTTTTCCATTACTCAGAAAAATTCTTTGTCCAAATTCCTCCATAAAAGCCATTTCTGACTCCCAGGTCCAGATCTGAACTCACCCTCACTTGACCATTTAAACTTTTCTTATGGTCTTTACTGTATCCTAGCTTACATCATCATAGGTATTAATCTACTAGATTTTGAGAGACAATGACTATGAAGTATCTGTCAAAAAGACATTAATATAAGCTATTGTCTGGGATAAAAAAGGTGAAAAGCAAATTCTGATTTGCGATGGGTAGGCCACATCTTTTTTTATTTGTTGGTGGATGCTCTTTATGGAAAAACACGTAACCAAAATGAGAGGCATTCAGAAGTGAGCATCCATAGTAGTCAAGGGATCTAAACCCATCTTACTTGTGTAGTGATTGAAAACATTTGAAATATTTAGACAAAGAAAAGAAATCCGAGGGGGAACATAATTATTTTCCAACACTTCAAGGTGTGACTGGACTTCTTTTACAGGTTCCCAGGAGTAGGATTATAATTAACATATGGTAGCTGCAGGAGGCAGATTTTTGTCCCATTGTAAAGAATAACTATTTTACAGTTAATAATCTTAAAACCTTGGGAGTCACATATGATTCCTCCCTTTTGTTCACTTGCATTAAATACAATAGCAAGTTCTATTGGTTCCACTTCTAAAATACATCTTTTTGTGTTCTCTTGTGGGGCACCCTTGTCCAAATACACCGTAATCTGACATGGATTACAGAAGAGTCTCCTTACTGAACTCCCCACCTCTACCCCAGTCTCACTACAATCCATGCCCTACACAATAATTAGAGTGATCTTAAAATGTAAATCAAACCATATCTTTCACCTATATAAAACTCTCCATTTCACTGAAGATTCCTATGCCTTATCATGGCTTAGAAAGCCCTTCATCATCTGAGCTTCATCTACTACTACTTTCCCCCATTTCCCTACCCGCAGCTCTGCTTCATCCACACTGGCCTTCATTCTGTCTCTCATCTACAGGCCTTTTTCTCATCGTAGGGCATTTGTGTCTGCTGTTCCCACTGTTTGGATCCTTATCTCCCAGATGGTCACGTGTTCAAAAGCTCAGTGCTCAGTGAAGTGTTCCAGCTCCCCCCATCCTGTCTGACCGTCTTAGCACTTATCACTATTTGAAAGCACCTTGTTTGTTTGTTTGTTTGCTTCTTTGTTGTCAGCTTCTCCCATTAGAGTATAAACTGTGAAAGCAGGGACTTTGCTTTATTCACTGATCACTACTGCCTAAAAGTGTCTGGTTCTGATGAAGCCGGTTTGTGAATGTTGTTGACTGACAGTAATTCATGAGCTAGATACTTCACAGATAGTGAAATTTAGGCATAGGAAGGTTAAATAACTTGCCCGATTAGCAAGTAGTTGAGTTGGATTTGAAATCCCGGTTCCTCTGAGTGTAAAGTTCTGCTCTACCAGGTTGTCCCAGAAGTCATATCTTAGGAAGCCCTGACATATAAACTAGAACTATGGCCGTTTGGCTTGATGGAAGGAAGCTGTCTGAAGTTTTATAACTCAGGTGCAAGGTCATTTTCGTGTTTCAGCAACTCTTTAAGAATACAAAGGGGCATTATTGTAATTCAAATATGTAAGAATTTATAGTTATAAAACAAAGAATAGACATATTTAAGAAAAGTATTACAAGTCAGGAGAATACTTAGTTTTTATAAAGCAAATTTTCAGTGCATTTACAAATTGGTAAACATATTCCTATACATGCAAATAGCTATTATATTATCTATTATAGTTACATTTATATAACAGTTTGCAGTTTGTAAAATGATCTCAAGTACATTGGTTCAACTCATCTGTCATCAAAAGTATTTCACTCTCTGGGCTTCCCTGGTGGCGCAGTGGTTGAGAATCCGCCTGCCAATGCAGGGGACACGGGTTTGTGCCCCGGTCCGGGAAGATCCCACATGCCGCGGAGTGGCTGGGCCCGTGAGCCATGGCCACTGAGCCTGTGCGTCCGTGTGCGTCCGGAGACTGTGCGTCCGGAGCCTGTGCTCCACAACGGGAGAGGCCACAACAGTGAGAGGCCCGCGTACCACAAAACAAAACAAAACAAAACAAAAGTATTTCACTCTGTTCCATATTTGTACATTGGACACAAAAGGTAGTAAAAACAGCAAAAGTATTTACTAAATTAGCACTTACCTGGCTGGGAGTAGAGAGCATTTATTAGTGATAGATGTTGTGGTAAACCCTATTATGTGGATGTAATTCTTAGCCCCATTTTACAGATGCAGACATGAGGTTAGCAAGGTTAGACAGCTTGCTAGGTCACACAGGTAGGTGTGAACCCCTTCTAGACCGACATGTTAGCAGGCATTTGTGATGCTCTACTATCACAAATCGGTTTAAATAAACATTGTTTTATACCTTTAAGGTACAAAATATTGATCAAGATGTTAATGCCTTTGGTCAGTTACTGTTCCTAAGTTTATTCACTTATATAAAATACAATAGCACGTGTTAGAAGTACTTTGAGAAAAAGCATCCAAGGATTACTCCCATGTTACTTCACTTAAAAAAGAATTTTGTTCCATGTGTTTCATAATCTTCAAATGATTTAGGGGGATTAATATTGGGTACTTTGTTGGAAACATAGTCATTTTTTCCACATGGAAATTCTGTAAAATATCTTTTACAAATGGTTTGAATAATGAAGATCAATCTTCAAGCCAATTGTTTCCCCCCGAAATTCGAGCGTGTATAAATCATTAATTCTTTGAGAAGAGAAATTCAGTCTCTATTAAAACAAACATGTCTATTTTCATCTATCTAGATGTTATGGATGATTATATAAAGAGCTTGACATAATACATCCCTGTAATTATGGTTTTAAAGTGATAATGGAAATATAAAAACTCCATTATTAATTAACTAATTAATTAATTTATGGCTGCACTGCACGGCATGTGGGATCTTAGTTCCCCGACCAGGGATCGAACCCGTGCCCCCTGCAGTGGAAGCACACAGTCTTAACCACTGGACCACCAGGGAAGGTCCCTCCATTATTACTTTAAAAAAATTAAATATGAATGAGTCAGAAGATAAGGCAAAATCTTATAAAGGTTTTCACTTATTTATTAATTCAACTATTTATAATGAACCATCATTATCTGAAAGGCATTATTCTAGTTGTTAGGGAAATGCAGTCTGTCAAACCATATTTCCTGCCCTCAATGAATTTCTAGTACATTGGGGGTAGATGTAACATGTATGGAAATCACAAAGCAGAATAAAACTAAGTACCTTATCTGTTAGAAATTTCTAGAGCCTGACACTGTGCCTAGAGCATGGTAGGTACTCAATGAATATTTATTGTATGAACAAAATACCTGGGTGAATACAAAGAAATGAGTGAATATCCTATTCTTGTCATTGGCTGCATAATATCCTATTATGTGCCTATATTCTAATTTATTTAACCCCATTGTTGGTTATTTATGTTGTTTCCAATCATTTTGCTCATGAGGAAGAATAAGGTAAACACCTAAAGGTAGAATTTCTGGGTATTCTAATTTTGACAGATACTGCCCTCTGTAGAGGTTGTTCAGTTTATATGCCACAGCAGTGTAGGAGAGTATCTTTCTCCTTGATAATGTGCTGTGTTATCAAATTCTTACATATTTGCAAATCTTATAAATAAAAGTATTGTTATAGTTTTAACGTGTGTTTCTCTTCTTATGAGTGAGGGAAAACAAAACCTTTCCATATGATTGATTCATTGGTATTTTCTGTGAACTGTCACTCTTTGTGTTTTGCTCACTTTTCCTGAAGGCTTTGTTTTTCTCGATAGTTTGGATAGCCCTTTATTTCTTAAGAAAATGAGCTCTTTGCCTATAAGTAGCCAATATCTTTTCTCAATTTTTCATTTGTCATTTCAAATTTTTTTGGCATGCGGGAATTTCTTTTCTTTTTTTTTTAATAAACATTTATTTTATTCATTTATTTTTGGCTGCATTGGGTCTTCGTTGCTGCACGCGGGCTTTCTCTAGTTGCGGCAAGCAGGGGCTACTCTTTGTTGTGGTGCATGGGCTTCTCATTGCAGTGGCTTCTCTTGTGGAGCACGGGCTCTAGGGCGCATGGGCTTCAGGAGTTGTAGCGCGGGGGCTCAGTAGTTGTGGCTCACTGGCTGTAGAGCAGAGGCTCAGTAGTTGTGGCGCACGGGCTTAGTTGCTCCAAGGCAT
The DNA here is from genome assembly GCF_002837175.3 of Physeter macrocephalus. NCBI lineage: Eukaryota > Metazoa > Chordata > Mammalia > Artiodactyla > Physeteridae > Physeter > Physeter macrocephalus. The sequence continues at coordinate 73,775,934 of NC_041219.1, read as the reverse complement.
GTGGGATCTTCCCGAACCCGGGCTCAAACCCGTGTCCCCTGCATTGGCAGGCGGATTCTTAACCATTGCACCACCAGGGAAGCCCAGAAATTTATTTTCTTTTAGGCATTTTAGGTTTTCTTTCATCTTCAGAATGGCCTTGATCAGTATAAGATGCTGTTTCTTAATTCCCATTGAGAATTTTCATGTTTTTAGTTTCTCTGTCTGTTTGTGTTTTTGGTGTGACTGTTTACAATTTTGAGTTATCTGGAATATATTTAGTTGTAAGGTATAAGATATGGAATTAACTTAATTTTTTCCAGATGACTAGTCACGTGTGCCAATACTAGTTCTTGCACAACCATAAAATTATATATTCTTTTTTTTATTGAGGTAAAATTGATATAGAACAATATATTAGTTTCAAGTGTACAACATTTGTATACACTACAAAGTGATCATCACAATAAGTATAGTTTCTATCCGTCACCATGCAGTCGACCCCCTTCACTCTTTTCACCCACCTTCTAACCCCCTTCTCCTCTGATAACCACTGATCTGTTCTCTGTATCCATGAGTTTTGTTTTGATTTGCTTGTTCATTTGTTTTGATTTTTAGATTCCATGTATAAGTGAAATCATGTGGTATTTGTCTTTCTCTGTCTGATTTATTTCATTCAGCATAATAACCTCAAGATCCATCCATGTTGTTCCAAATGGCAAGATTTCCTTCTTTTTTATGGCTGAGTAGTATTCCATTGTATGTGTGTATATATGTTTTATATATATATAAAACATATCTTCTTTATCCATTCATCAATTGATGAACACTTAGGTTGTTTCCATATCTTAGCTATTGTAAATAATGCTGCACTGAACATGGGGGTGTGTATATCTTTTGGGGTTAGTGCCTTCATTTTCTTTGGATACATACCCCGAAGTAGAATAAGTGGATTATATGGTAGTTCTATTTTTAATTTTTAAGAAACCTCCATACTGTTTTTCATAGTGGCTGCACCGATTTATATACCCACCAACAGTGCAAAAGGATTCCCTTTTCTCCACATCCTGTTTAACACTTGTAATACAATTATTTTATTTATTCAATTTAGGGGTTAATTAAGTATAGTTTGAGTACCAAACAAGAAAGATACATTTTGTGTTTTTAGTGTTCTTTGTATTTAAGAACCCTAGTGTTTCATTACAGATTTATCCTGGATATTTTGACATGATTCAGAAAAGGTACTACTCTCTGCCCACTCCATTATACCTTCCTTGTGCACCAGCTGTCCTTGCTCTTGTGGACCTGTACAGGAGTGCTTGACAATAAATGAAGCGTTATAATTACCGCTCACACTTTCTGTTGCCTCTTCCCCCTACCTGTCAGTTTATCTGTCTAAGCATTTTTTTCCATGGCACTTACCACTGCAATATGTGTGTTCTCAGAGATTTTTGGTCTGGCAGTTACCACCAGTAATTTTGTCTAATTTAAAAATTTCACACAATTTGCAAGACTTAGTGAATAATAATTAGAAATAGATTTCAATTACATCTTAAAATCACTGCAAAATCTGGGCATATCTAGAGAATTTTCGGGATTTGTAAACCTAATTAGTTGGTTAGCCCAATAATCACAATACCTGTGAATAAAGATAACGCATTTTAGAGAACTGTCACTGCGCAGAACTCTATAAAAGGTGAATGCTTTAATAACAACCCATCCTCTCTCTTATTAGTTTTTAAAGAACTCCATATTCTTATTCTCTGGCAAAATACCCTTAACAAGATAGTATCTTAGCTGCAGTCCAACTTAGGAGTGAAACAGGAAGACTTATTTTTTAAACATCTTAAACTTTAATGTGACCGCTAAAACACAGAAGTTGGAGTTAATGCTACATGCCCGAAGAATAACTGACTGTTGGTAAATTCATTAGTTTTTCCTTATTGGGGGCGGGGAGGTGGGATAACCATTAAACCCAAGAATTCGTCCTAGTTCACGTTGCAATGTACTATTTATATCAGAATTTTTTCTAGCTAAATAAAAGGAAGCTAAGTTTGAATCATATTTTTGATTACATTTGAAAAATATTATTCTAGTTATTAATGATCTTGTAAGTGAGATCATGAATTAATTCCTTTCTATCCCTAGTCACAATCTTCTGCTTTAATTTTTAAACAATATATAGAAAGCTAAATTAGCACTGTCAACTTTGTTTTCAAATTAATCTTTATAATATTTTGACAGTGCAGAGAATCTATTTCAGGCCATGTCTTTAATGGTATTAATATTTTTACAATTACTTGAAAAATTTCGTCATTATCTACACAGCTGACTTATTTTAACTCAAATCCTTTCCCCAGTTGCATAGTTAATTTTCTTTTATTGCCTAGAAATTGTGATTTAGCCTTTGGCTAGAGTTTACCTTTGGACATGAGAAAGTAAGGTTTATTTTAGCCAGTTAATTTATATCGTGCAATCTGTGCTAAGACAAGAGACTAGAAAATACCACCTAGAGTGGTACAGTTTGGGGGACCAAAAAACCCTTTCAATAAAGTTTGGGATGGTGGAGTCTTCTCATTCTGGTTTGTCCCTGCTGCTGGCAGTAGTGGAATAGTGGCAGCAGCTCATAGATGCATGAGATAGGGGTGCGGGGGTGAGACTTCCATGACCACACTGATAGGAGGGCTGCACTGCTAGGAATAATAGAGGTGCTACCACTGGATTCCATTTCCACTGATATCATTAGAAGAATACTCCTTGAGCGCGTCTTTGTGTAAGTGACGTTCATAGCAACAAATGCTCACTTGGTGGTTAGTTGTATCTAACGTACCTGGTTCCTAAAGGGGAGGTAAGTCCACCCCCCGCCCCCACTCAACTTTGTTTAAACATGAGCGGAAACTTTGTTGTGGTAAGTTTTGAGCAACTTTCAGTTTCACAATTTTCATTATTTTCTGTTGCTTAAAAAATAACATATAAGAGGTATTGTCTTCTGTTTGACTTTTGAACGTTGAGAGCAAACCCAGTTTATATGTGAAACAGCCATAAAAGGATGAAAGTCTTGCCGGAATTTGATCATGGTGCAGGATTAAGTATTTATAAAAATATGTGCAGCCTGGCCTTTTCAAGGCTGTCGGTCCTTCAGATGGGACAGGAGTGCAGTTGCTTTGCTGTGTGTGATGGACAGAAACAGAGACATTGTATGCTTTGGAAAGGGAAATGTATAATGAATGTTAGGAAAACATTCACGACGGAAATTTGGGCAGTGGTGCAATTGATCGTTAGGGTTGCCTTAGAGCTGTTATTATTTCCTTAACACTTCAGCTTGAGCTCTTGTTTAAATTGGGAACTTTTTGTGTTGGTAGCTAAAATTATCTGTTTTCAGAGAAGTTTTTAAGTATCTCTGAGCTTCAGAGAATTTTCACCGGCAGAAATAGTACTGCCCACTGTTGCTGTTTTCCTTGGAATTAGGACTTCAACATATATTTTTGGGAGGCAGAATTCAATCCATAATAACATTATAGATGTTTACTAGAATGTGGCCAATATGCTTATTTAATCCTACTTAACACACACAGTAGACCTTCTCAGTTTAAGGACTTAACATCTTTCTTCAGCTCAAGGTGACTAATTGTCCTCTATATTTTCTTAATCATTTCTTCCTTTTCATTGTCTCTGATATTTCTTTCTAGAGCTTACATTTATTAGTTATTTGACTTCCTGGATGACCCTCCCTATTTCATATTCTCTGTTTTATTTTCCCTTTGACTCTTTTTAATTAGTTAATTACTTAATTTTTGGGCTGCGCTGGGTCCTCGTTGCTGTTCTTGGGCTTTCTCTAGTTGCAGCGAGTGAGATCTTCTCTTCATTGCTGTGCGTGGGCTTCTCATTGCGGTGGCTTCTCTTTGTTGCGGAGCACGGGCTCTAGGCACACGGACTTCAGTAGTTGTGGCGCGCGGGCTCAGTAGTTGTGGCTCACCGGCTCTCGAGCGCAGGCCCAGCAGCTGTGGCGCACGGACTTAGTTGCTCTGTGGCATGTGGGATCCTCCCAGACCAGGGCTCGAACCCCAGTCCCCTGCATTTGCAGGCGGACTCTTTACCACTGCACCACCAGGCAAGTCCCCCGTTTGACTCTTTTATGCTCTACAAGATTCCTTAACTTTCCCAGATTATCAACTTGGTCCTTATTCCTATTTTTTTCTTTTTCAGCCAATTTTGAAATGTTTATTTGCACAATCATATTTTAATTTCCAAGATTTCTTTCTTTTTTTTTTTTTTCCTAATGTTTTGGAGGCACTATATGCTCACATTTTCTGAGGACAATAATTAGAATCATTTAAATATTTTTTGTGCTTCCCTAAATCATTTGTTTTCACTGGGGCTAGTTATTTTTAATGTTCTTGGTTTTCCCTGTGATTTTTGGTGGTGTGTCATAAAGATCTATAATGACTGGCTCAGGCTTCCACTGCAGTTTTGAGGCTCTGTTTCTGTACTAGCTTTCTCATGTAAATGACAGGGCTTACCCTGAGTTCTGGGTGAGGGGCTGAATAAATGATACACAGGCTTTCTTGAAGTGTGTGTGTGTGTGTGTGTGTGTGTGTGTGTGTGTGTGTGTGTGTGTGAAGCAGAAGGCAAGCTGGGAATACTAAGAAGTGTTAAAATAAGGAGGGCTTTCGTCTGGGCTTGGGATCTTTTGTATATTTTCTCTTCTTCTTTGAGCTGCCTTCTCTCTCCCCGCTGTGCTACTGCTTATTTGATGAGGACTTTGCAGTTTCTTCAAGCTCTGTTCTGCTTCTCTGTCAATTCTTAACCCCTTCATTTGGCATTCTCTCCAGGCAGGTATTCGTGTTTGTTGAGAGAACATTTCTGCATGTCTTTAACTTTATCCTCTGGGTAAAAACCTCTGCCGCCAGCTGCTCTGTTTACGCTAGCCAGAGGGATGAAGGCCTTCACTTCCCAGATATTCAGATGCTATTCCTTCTTGAGTTGCCAGATGACTTCCCCACCCCCCGTGACCACTTTGTGTTTGTCTGGGAACCTAGGAAGTCCTGTTCTAACTCTAATCTCTTGTAGAGCAATTTCTTCTTTCTTCTTTCTCTGATGGACAAATCCCATCTTCATTCTGCTTGCAAAAAATGCCTCAACATTTCTGTTTTCCTTACGGCAAGCATTCTTATTTTTCAGTATTGTGATTTAAGTGTATTAAAATATAAATTTCATTGGATCTTGGGAAGAAAGAAGGACATGTACTGTGTACTGTCTTCCAATGCAGATTTTTTTATACTTGTCAGTTTTTTATTTCTTCTCTCAGATGTTTTACCACATGCAGTGTTGTGCATTTGTGTACAGGCACATACACGTGAATTATATTAATAAAATGGACTGGCAGGATTTTATCACGTGTCTTCCGTCTTCTTTTTAATTTTCCTTTGCATCTTGGAAGGTACAAATTTACATGGTTGGTATACAGTGTTTTGCCATGTTGCTGCTGTGTAAAGTGCGTTTCAAACATTAACCATCAAGAAATCACATAAATTCTTGAATAGTTAATGAACCCACTTTAATAATTGGTCTTAAGAATTGAGATACTTTCAAGTTAAAAACTTTTGCAGTTATATAAAATAATTTGACAGAATTTGAAGGTTTGACATTTTTCTTTTTTCCCCCAATTTTACTGAGATATAATTGACATATAATATTGTCATTGATATATGTATATATTGTGAAATGATTACTACAATAAATTTAGTTAACAGTCATCATCTCACATAGTTACAATTTTTTTCTTGTGATGAGAACATTTAAGATCTATTCTCATAGTAACTTTCAAATGTGTAATACACCATGGCTAACTATAGTCACCATGCTTTACATTACATCCCAGAATTTATTTATCTTATTTTTTCTTTTTTATTTGTTCTATCTTTATAAAATTATTTTGATAGCATGCAAGTAGCTTTAGTCAAATAAAGAGGAAAATATTTTAAATCTTTCTTTTTCAGCAAAGAATCGTGGAATTGCCATTCCGGTGGATTTGGACGGCCAAGTTAATACTCTTTTTATGAAGAGTCATTCCAATATGGTGCAGAGAGCGGCCATGGGTTGGAGACTATCAGCTCGCTCTGGACCACGCTTTAAGGAAGCTCTTGGAGGGCCTTCTTGGGATTATAGAAATATTATTGAAAAGTTACAGGTACAATAAGAGCATGAAATGGCATTAATATTTTCTAAGTTATAATTTTTAATATATGTAGTCACATAAATAAAATATGGTTAAAAATATCAAATTCTGCTTGGGGACCAGGCATTACTTTACAATGTCTTACGAACACCACCCTTTCAAAAAGCATAGCTTCTAGGTAGAAGTTGTGGTGAGTTGTTTTTGGTGAGTATGTATTATTTAATGTGCTCTGATAGTAGAGTAATGGGTCTTAATAACTTCAATACATTAGGTAAAATAATTTACTGTAAAGACTCATGTAATAAGTATTCACAACCTTGCTTCAATTCATCTCTAAGTATCCTTTTACGCTCCTTTGGTGAGAATGGTGTGAGCCCCTTTACTCCCAAATTATTTGCATAGTATCCCACTCCTGTTTTGGGCCTGGACATTCTGGGACCCTGAGTAAAGAGAGACATTGTACTAGTCTGCTTGCACTGCCATCACAAAATACCACAGACTGGGTGGTTTAACCCACAGAAATTTATTTTCTCGCAGTTCTGGAGCTAGAAATTCAAGATCAAGGTGTTAGCAGGTTGTTTTCTTCTGAGGCCTCTCTCCTTGGCTTGCAGATGGCCTACTTGTCACTGTGTCCTCATCTGGTCTTTCCTCTGTGCGCATACACATCTGTGCCCTACTCTCTTCTTATAAGGACACCAGGCATTTTGGACTAGAGGCCATCCATATGAATTCATTTTAACTGAATTACCCCTTTAAAGGCCCTAACTCCAAATATAGTCACATTGAAGTACCAGGGTTAGGGCTTTATCATACGAGTTTTGAGAGGGACACAATTCAGCCCATAACAGATATCTTCCCTCTCACGTAATTAGTGGAAGATTTCATGGGATGAACTGGGGTATGGCTTGAGGAAAGTTCTTGGCGTGGAGAATGGTCAAGACATGAACTGGAATAAATATTGTAAGAGGTAATGAGTAGATTAAATGGTGAAGGTTCAGAGTTTTGATAGATGAGCGTTATACGTGATTATAAAGACAAGTTAGGGACTTCCCTGGTGGTCCAGTGGTTAAGACCGTGCTTCCACTGCAGGGGCCACAGGGGCACAGGTTTGATTCCTGGTTAGGGAACTAAGATCCTGCATGCCATGTGGCAAAGCTGAAGGAAAAAAAAAAAAAAAAAAAAGACAAGTTAGACTCAGTCTGAAAACTTGAAGATTATAAGTCATTAAATGTTTTGAGGAATATGTCATTATAAATGAGTAAGCAGTTATTGGTTTGCAGGATAGAAATATCAGAAAGAGACTAGAGGAAGGCAGATTAATAAGAAATTACTAAAAATATCAGCCAGGTGGTGGTATCAATGAAATGAAAAAAATAGGTGTTATATACAATAATGAAGGCAGGGTGAATAGACCTGGTGGTTTTTGGATGGAGATAGAGAAGGGACATGAGGGGTGTTTAAGAGGCACTGATGATTGGAGACTAGGTGATGTTATAGACTCCTCATTGTAAGAGGGAAGGAGAGAATCCAGTAAAAGGATGTTGGCTATGATCGTTGAACATACAGTGAATTAGGTTTATAGGCTACTGAATGTATAGGAAGGTAAGTCTATACTTGGAGATAATAGATGGAGTGAGGATAGTGGTTGGTATTGCTGAAATAGAGAGTATAGTGATAGGAAAAGCAAAGAACATTTTGTGAGCGGCCGGAAGTGGCAGAATGGCCAAATAAATGAGAAAAAAAAGACACCATCAGAAAGGAGGGAAGCCAGGTTCATGAGAGCCAGAGGGGTAGACATTTCAGGGGAGAAATAAAGAGGGCGTGCTTTAAACTTCTTTTAGCACAGTCATTGGCATTCACTGGATAAATATATATTTGATGAAAACTCCCTTCCAGCCACTGTGTTAAGTACTGGAGATAGAACCATGAGGTCTGTGCCCTCACAGAAAATGCATTCTGATGCATTAAATAAATGATATGATGTTAGAGAATTAAAACTGCTATGAATAAAATAAATCAGTATAACAATATGATGGAGAATCACTGGGAGAGTGATCCTGTAGTGAGGGAGCTCCTCTCTATTAAGGAGACATTGAGTTGAGACCCAAATAATGAAGAGGAATAATCTATTCAAAGATAGGAGGATAGAGAGCTTCATGGGGAGGGAAGAGTAAATGCACAGATGTTAAGGCAGGAACGAGGATGTGGGTTTGAAGAACCAAGAGAAGCCCATTGGGGCAGGAGTGAGCAAAGGAAGAGAGTATTATGAAATAAGGAGCCAAATCATGTAGAGACTTTCATGGTAAAGCATTTGGATTTATTCTAAATGTGATGGAAAATCATTGGAGATTTTTAGCAGAGTATAGGCATGACTTGGTTTACCTTTTAAAAAACACTGTGGATTTTGAATGGTGAATGGATTATAGGGTCCAGACATGGAAGCAGTGAGTCTAGTTAGGTAGTTATTGTATTAATTCAGGCAAAAGGTGTTGGTGGCTTGGCTTAAGGGGATAGCAGTAGCAATGAAGATAAGTAGATGAACTTTGGATATAGTTGGTCCTAGGGCCAATGGAACTTGATGGATGGATGGATGAGATGTGAGATGTTGGAAAGAGAAATCAAGGATGAGCCTGGGTGTGATATGATTGGATCATTTGCTAAGATAGGGAAGAATGGGAGAGTTGGAATCAGGCATTCTGTATGGAGAATTTTAAGTGTTGGATGTCTATGTCAGTATCTCTGTGAGTGTGTCAAATAGTCTGCTGGATATATGAGTCTGAAGTGGTTTGGAAAGATGTCCATACAGGAAATATAAATGTGGGGATTTTCAGCATACATATGATATTAAAACCATGGAATTGTGTGAGATTCCTCGCAAGAAACTGTAGATATAGAAGAAAAAGGACCAGGAGCTACCAGGAGCTGGTAAAGGAGTGGTCAGGACATAGGTGGAAAATAAGGTGAGTGTGATGTTACAGAAGCCAAGCACGGAAAGTGTTTGACAGAGTAGGGACAAGTGTGTAAAATGCTTAGCAGTGGTTGGGTGACATGAGGTCAGAAAAGGAACCACTAGGTCTGGCAACAGGGTGATGATTGCAGCTAACTGGTACTCAATAATTACTAACATTTATTCAGGAATACTAAGTGGTCAATACGTGTTCGAGCCTGTTTTTTTTTAAGCATTTTAAAAAATTGAAGTAGAGTTAATTTACAATGTTGTGTTAGCTTCAGATGTTCAACGATGATTCTTTTTCAGATTCTTTTCCATTATAGGTTATTACAAGACATCGTAGAGGCTGTTTTATGTATTTACTTTTAATCCCATGTAATTGCTAGTATCATTACCCTGGGTTTTCACGTGGAGAAATAATGAATCAGAGATCACATAGTTGGCCCATGATCAAAATAGGAGATAAAGACAGAATTCACATCATGGAAGCCTGGGCACAATTTGTTTAGCAAATGAAAGGAAGAAGAGAGGTAATCTGAAAGATAGGTATGTGTTAGTGATGTTTTATTAAATATGGTCACATTGGATAAGCATATTCTTTTCCCACCTTTGTATAATATCTAGTTTCCCATTTATGTGATTTCCTCTCTAGTAGTCTCTCTTAGCTGTCATGAGGAATTTCTCAGAAAGCTTATTTAGAGTAATTGAAGTAGAAATGATCACTTTTGCTACAAAGAGAGGAAAGAGTTAAACAATTTAACCCCTGAGATCTAGCCATAAGAAATCAAGAGACTACCAGGAAGAAAACAACATAAAAACACATGTTGTGGGACTTCCCTGGTGGCACAGTGGTTAAGACTCCGTGCTCCCAATGCAGGGGGCCTGGGTTCAATACCTGATCAGGGAACTAGATGCCACATGCATGCCGAAACTAAGAGTTCGCATGCCACAACTAAGGAGCCCACGTGCCGCAACTAAGGAGCCCACCTGCCTCAACTAAGACCTGGTGCAACCAAACAAATTAAAAAAAAGAAAAAAAAGCATGTTGCTATAGCTGAGAGTACCAATGAGCAATTGGCAGTCAGTCTTCTGCTTGACAAAATATGCCACAGGTATGGGTGAATAAAGTATTGCTTTATGTGAGTTTTTTTGGTTTATTTTCTAACTTAGTTATCTGAAAAACAAAGAGGGGATGCTTTAATCATTAAAGAATGTTCAGTAAATTATCATTGCTTGTAGTCCATTTTAGAAACACGTCAGATGCTTTCAGCTATAATTAACACAATATTCAGCTAAAAGTGGCTTAAACAATAAAAAATACATCTTTCGCATAGCAAGGAATCTGGATTTGGGGCTCTTCCTGAGGTGATTAGTTCAGTTGCTTGATAGGTCCAGGCCTTAACACCGTTGGTCTGTTGCCTTTCAGCTTAAGGCTGGTCTCCAAAGGTCATAAGAGGGCTGCCTCATATTTTGGATTTTCACACTCTCGAGCTATCTTGAGATGGCTACTACCTCAAGTATACTATAGTATCAAGTATACTGTAGCTACTACTATCATAGGTAGGTCCTGAAGAATCTGCCCCGTCCTCCCCCTGTACACAGCCCCACACTCAGCAGACTTCACCAGATGTCTTATTGGCCAGGACTATGTCACATAATCATTCCTAATCAATTACTGGCAGGAGAAATGGAATGACCATGACTGGCTTAAACTAGTCAATCTTGTCTTTAGGCTGAGGGAGCTCATCTCCCTGAGAATGTTGTTACCTGACTGAGAAATAACATGGAGATTCTGTTAGCAAGGAAGAGGATGAGGAAAGGCTATTGGCAGGTGACCAATAGTGTCTATCAAAAAATATAATTTGCAATACTATTCAGTGCCATTGAACCCTTGTATAGTACTACTACAGCTTCAGATAATATGTCAAGGAATTTTCCCATTGGAAGAAATGGTTAGTTCCGGATGACCAATGACATATGTGAAGTCTTTTTTAGCTGTTTGCTGAGCATACCCCAATTTGATGAATGCCTGCATCGTCTCTAGTGCAACCTTAAACACTGCAGTGCTTGTAACAGTGGCTTTACTGACTTTTCATCTTGTCTGTATATCCTTAGAAATCATATAGCTACCCACCCCTCCCTTATAGCATAAATGAAAAAGGAGACTCAAACAGTTTTCATACAGAAAACCAGCCTATACTTAAAGCACAGACATTTGGTACCGTGGGAAGTAGGGTGCCTCTTCTCTGAAATTCCCACATCTCATTCCTGGTTAGTATTCTTAAGGTTGTCCTATCTTCAAAGGATGAAATCTGAGTTAGGTCTTTACATGGTTTCTCTTGTGCTTTATTCCTTAGGATGTAGTGGCGTCCTTGGAGCAGCAGTTCAGCCCGATGATGCAGGCTGAATTCTCTGTGTTGGTGGATGTGCTGTACAGTCCAGAGCTACTGTTTCCTGAGGGGAGCGACGCAAGAATAAGATGCGGTGCTTTCATGTCCAAGTAAGTGCGTACAGCCTGAGATGCTGCAGGTGCTGCTGCACTGAGGTGGCCTCTGACGTCCCTGCTTTGTACTCTGCTGATGCCTAATGACCGTTCGCAGAGCACGTAAAAGGTCTAAAATCGTGTTAAAATATACCTCCAGGGCTTCCCTGGTGGCGCAGTGGTTGAGAGTCCGCCTGCCGAGGCAGGGGACACGGGTTCGCGCCCCGGTCCGGGAAGATCCCACGTGCCGCGGAGCGGCTGGGCCCGTGAGCCACGGCCGCTGAGCCTGCGCGTCCGGAGCCTGTGCTCCGTCCGCAACGGGAGAGGCCACAACAGTGAGAGGCCCGCGTACCGCAAAAAAAAA
>NC_041219.1:73741211-73763805 GCF_002837175.3 Physeter macrocephalus | reverse complement strand
GGCCCGCGTACCGAAAAAAAAAAAAAAAAAAAAAAAAAATATATATATATATACCTCCAATAAATTAGTCTGATTCAACAGAAATTCTGTTTTGGTGACGTTCAACTTATATTTATTAATATTTGCTGAAAATGAAATGTCATTATTGGGCACAAAATATCACATAAAAGAGTATCTTGGTTCTGGTTCCTTTCTATAACTGTATGGTATGAACTTTTAAAAGATTCCTGTTTAAAGTCACTGATTTTCATTAACAGAGAGAGGAAGGAAAGGGTAGTAGCATTTATTGAGGCCTTCCTACGTGCACTGTTATCCTGTGTGTGCTTACCTGTGTGATCTAATCTGCACAAATGCTCTGCGAGGTTGAGCCTCATTTTAGAGATGAGAAAGCTGAGGCCCAGGCATGCTTCGGGGAAGAGCTGTTAAGTCTCCACCCAGCACCTCCCATGCTGCCTTGATGATCCTCATCCGTAGCTTTCTCATTTACGCATTTCTCTCAGCATTTTTGTGCTATTGTCAGGTCTATTAGAGTAGATGTGTTAATCGTAGCATGTTTGCATTTCAATGGTAAAGGAACAATGCTTAAGGAAATAAAAGCAGTTGTGAGAAAAAGTGTAAGTAGCTCCAGAGAGAAAAGACAGATCTTAATGTTGAGGACCCTTGGCTGAGTGATTTGCACAAATAATCACATGTAGACGCAAGATGGCCAATCAGAGGTGCTTGGTCACCTTGGGGAGAGTATCTGGATGGAGAGTCAGAAGAGGCTTCCAACCCTCTTGACCATTATCCATCACAGCCTATTCCTGTGCGGCTGAGGATACAACTGAAATGGTCTCAAAACCTCCTCTATTGACATACTGAGGGAGAAATTGAAGGTTGTGGAGACACAGGAAGAATGTTCTTTCCTTTACCACTTAAAGCTGGGATTGGGGGAGAGAAAACAAGGTATGGGGTACAAAGAACTGACTGCAGGGGTCATGTTGAAGAATAGGTGGGTTTCTCTATTATGGCCAGAATCATGGATTCTTGGCTTTTGATCACTATATCTTAAGGGGACCGGGAAGAATGGGTTTGTCTGGACATTGGCCAGTCTTCTAATAAGAATTTTTAAATGAAGAGGTCCGGAGTGTCTGCAAAACTGATGATGGTGGAAGCCACTGGGGAAAAAAATTAAGTAGAGGTATTTGCCTAGTGTAAAAATAGGGTCTTTGACAAATATACTTAACCTCCCATGAACAGGTATTAATGTACAGAATATAGGTTTCAATGTACAGAATATAGGTTAAAAAGTGGGTAATAAGCCTGAGAATTTTAACTCCAGGATATTCATATGATACTACAGCTATATCCCAGAGACTTGATAGTTTAGACAAGTGATTGGCAAACTCTGGCTCACAGGTCATTGATCATTTTTGCAAATAAAGTTTTGTTGGAACGCAGCCACACACATTTATTTACATATTGTCATCTATGGCTGCTTTCATACTATTGTAGAAGAACCCACTAGTTGCCTAGTCTGCATGGCCTACAGAGCCTAAACTATTAATATTTACTGTTTGGCCCTTTAGAACAAGAGTTTGCTGATTGAGTGTCGAGAATTAGAGTGTCAATACAGTAGCTCCTAACTATCCATGGCTACTTAAATGAAAGTTTAAATTAATTACAATAAAAATAAAATATTTAGTTCCTCAGTTACATTTGCCACATTTTAAGTACTCAGTAGCCATGTGTAGCTAGTGGCCAACAACTAAGGCAGCACAGATACAGGATATTTTAATTATCACAGAAAAAGTTCTGTTGGACAGCACTCGTCTAGAACTTAAAGATATAGGTCTATAAGAAGGTAATATGAAGTAACTCAGAATATCAAGAAAATATTGACCTGTGCTGAAGATGAAGCACATCTGTTGCAATATTAGGTAAATTCAAAGGACGGAAGCAGAGCGATATGATAATGGGACTATATCACAGGTCCTACACCCAGGTGGAGGAAGAGGATGTCACACATAGTGTAGTGGTTAGAGAAAAGATTTTTGTTCTGTTGTATGTGTGTGATTGTAGTATGGCCAGAGGCTCAGGGATATCTGTTTACTTACTCCTTCCTTAATTCTGGGAAGAACCAAGAGTTTTATTTGCAAAGATATCTATTAAAATTAGAGTCCAACTTCATTAATTGCTATAGACCTTAAGTGGGCCTCCTGACTTCCTCAAATGAATTTAATTCCTGGAACTTGGTGAGTCAGGTGGGTCTGCAGGAGAATGTGAGGGCTAAACCCCAGGAAAGGACCAGATTTCACATAGAGTAAGAGAGAAGAGAAGAGGTCGTTGTGTGTGTTAGCTTTTATGGTGGCTGCTTATAGGTCATTCATATCAGCACTCACTCCTCTCTTATGAAGGAAGAAGCTTAGTGTTTCCCAAACTGTGGTTTGGGAGAAGAGGCAACTGTTAATTTTTAAAAATGAATTAGGAAAGAATACAGACTATCAGAGTGCATCTCATAGAGTAAAGGTAACTTTTGCATTAGTTTTACAAATACACTCACATACATGTATTTGCATGGTGGGTTCATAGAAAAAAGTATTTGAAAGTCACCTGATCTAACTCAACCAAACATTATATGACAGACGAATACCTGTATAAATCCTGAGCAAGTGTTCATTCATTCCCACTGATATTTTCAGGTGGTTAGTGAATTAAATATTTTAGCTAAAGAAAAGTTAAAGGAAGTGGAAATGGCCTAAGAGAGAAAAGAAATCAAAAGAAATTTACAGTGTCCATCAAATGATTTTCATATCTTTAAAGACTATATCATGTGGGAAAAAAAGACTAAATAGCTGAAGTTTTAGAGAGGCAGGTTTTTTTTTTTCTTGTCAGGAGGACTTTAGAACAATTATTGTGCCTGACCACATGGACGTATAACACCCTGCCCAGATGTAACCTGTCTAAAAGGAAATCACTGTTCCTTCACAGTATGAAATAGGTGTCATTTAAAAGTATCATTGTCCGTCTATTGACCCAGCTCACCCATTTCAGGCATCTGTGATCTCCCTTCCCTATCTTCTTCCACTTTCTGTATGTCATCGTTTGCCAGGTCTTGGCTGTTTTGTTTCAATATTGCTTTTGGTATGCTTACCCCATCACATGCCCTGTTCATCTCTTGCTTGTTCCCACTCTTCTGTGCCCTTGCTCCCACCTCCATCTGACGTATCTTTGTCACAGGTAGGCAGGGTCACACAGGTCCTTTAACACAGTGGTTCCCTATTTTCTACAGAGTAAATTCCAGACTCTTTAGCATGATATTCCTAGTTCCTTCTTTTCAGACTGCACCTCTTACACTCTCCTCTTCCATGTCTTTAAGTGTCAGCTGGCATCAGAGTACTTATTTCCTGGACGTGCCATCAGCTTTCTGCATCTGCCCTTTGTTCATTTCCTTTGCAAGGATGCCTTTTCTCTCCACTCTTCCCTGCCAGGTGAAATCTGTATAGTTAAGTGTTACCTAGTCACCGAAACCTTCTCTGATCAGCCCTAAGCAGCTTCCCCAACAGAATATAATTGTTTCGTTGTCCAGTTTATGGCATTTGCCACTGCCTCTGCTATAGCACTTACCGTGTCACTTAAGAGGCAGCTGTGTACAACCTAGTGTGTGTCAGGACTCTTCATCAGTGAACTGTCCCGTCTCCACAAAGTGGTGCTTCAGAATTTTGGCTCTGAAGTCAGATGGTCCTGGGGCCTATTTTCTAGATCCCACCACTGAACAACTGTGTAACCAGAGGCAAGTTACTTTATCTCTTTGGGGCTCTGTTTTCTCATTAGCAAAATTAGCCTGATAATAGAAACTATTACATTAGCTTGCTGTGAGGATGAATGGAGAAAATCCAGGGGAAGCCCTCCTACTTCACCCTGAGAGCTGATAAGCACTACTGGCCATTATCTAGCGAAAGCTCACTTTTCCTCAGGGCTCTGTCCCTCAGGACTCCTGTTTTGTCACTGAAATCAGATCACTCCATTATATTCTACATCGTTTTGTTTTTCTAGGAGGACACATCTCACAGGGTCATTTTGAGAACCAGCTTTTTAACGACATGAGCTATATGTGCTAAGCTGTAAATTCGGATTCTGAACGTCTTACTTGATTCTGAGTTTTGGGAGATATTATAGAACTGTGATCTGCAAACGTTTCTCTTGACAGAGCACCGGTGCAGAAGTCACCACTGAAAAATTAATTAGAGTCTTTGCCCAAATTATAGCAACAATAGTAAATGGGTAGACTGTCTTGATGTTACTTTTTTTTTTTATTCTAATCACAAAAACTGCCTGTTTCTACCAAGCCCTAGCAGTGAAAACTAGCAATTATTATTAATGGAAACTGGAAAGCAGCCCATTAATGCTAAGGTTCCAAAGTTGTGTACTACTACTCTACTATACAGTTAATGTGATATAGTACATAGAAAATAGTATAGTATGCCATAATGTAATAAAATGTAATATATTGCAGATATTCATGTACACTGGGATAAACTGACTATAAAACAAAGGTTTTATATTACAAAGTTTATAAGCTGAAGTATAATTTTAAAACTTCGACAACATGTATCTGGTTTGCTTTATACTCTCAAATAACAGTGTGATTTTTTTTCCTCTAGTATATGATGTTAGTATATAGCTTGAAGAGAAACCACTGTCCTATTAAAGTTTAATGTTTTCTTTTAAGGTTGATCAATCATACAAAGAAACTGATGGAGAAAGAAGAAAAATTGTGCATTAAAATTCTTCAAACTTTACGAGAAATGCTAGAGAAGAAAGACAGCTTTGTGGAAGAGGTATTTAAAATTTTTTCTTAGTATTTAAAAATAAAATAGAATTTCTAGAATATTATAATGAATGAATTACAATAGGCTATTATATAATTCCTTGCATTATGTATTAATGGTGTTGTGTACTTAGATGAATTAGATAATCTGAGTTTTTATGCTATTCAACTCTCATGTCTGCTTTGATTTGAGAAGGAACTAAGATTAGAATGGCCCAAGTATTTGGTTTATTTTTTATTATATTTTATCTTGATTATGTATATTTTTCTCATGTAACATCAACAGACCAAGTAAATTTTGTTAACAATGAGCAACTGAGATGTGTTATTAAGATTCTGTATAAAGTTCTGCTGCATATTGAAATGGTCTGTGCATTTTGGAATGTTGATTTTTCATTGTAAATACATGTTCATGTCATTTTCTATAATATTATACCAAGTATTATAAAATAATACTTTTTAAAATAAATGCAACTGTAAGTTTCTATTCTTAAGTATTGGACAGATGACTTTTCAGGGAATATCAGCTTATAGATAATAATTGTCAGTCTGTTATTAAAAATGACAGCTCAGGGCTTCCCTGGTGGCGCAGTGGTTGAGAGCCCGCCTGCCGATGTAGAGGACACGGGTTCGTGCCCCTGTCCGGGAAGATCCCACATGCCGCGGAGCGGCTAGGCCCGTGCGCCATGGCCGCTGAGCCTGCGCGTCCGGAGCCTGTGCTCCGCAACGGGAGAGGCCACAACAGTGAGAGGCCCGCGTACCGCAAAAAAAAAAAAAAAATGACAGCTCAGTTGCTCATTAAGAGATAGCTAGCAGCATGTTTAATACCCAAGGTGATACACTTAAATATAAAATATATATCTAGTGTAGGTTTTTTTAGCTAGCTACCTTTACCCTTTACTTTTATGCTAGGTATCAAACATAATTTGTACCATGCTCCTTAATAATTTTTTGGTCTGTTTCTGTAAATACTAATCATCTGCTGTGTTTAAAATTGGAAGGATTTTATTTTTATTTATTCATTTATGTATATGCTACCTAATTCCAAAAAGATTGTAGTGGTAGGGTTTTTTTAAAAAGTATTCTTGTAGAAAAGAAATACAGTGGAATCTTGGATATTAATAGAAGGGGCATAGCTTTAAAATACAGCATCTGAATCAGATGTTTCTTCAATAATCAAAGTGACTTCAGCTTTGTGTTCATTTAATCTATATTTGAGAAACATCAAAATACAGGTGAGGTGGTCAGTGCAGTTTTAGCAAATGTTTCTGTGACATAGGACTCAAGAAATATGCTTATAAGTTTGAGTATATGGTATCCTTTAAAAAAATGGTACATAGAGTTCCTTGGGATTTTTTGTTGTTTTTCTTTGGTTCCTCAAAATATTGCTGTAGATTGTTTGATTTTGGCTGATGTACTAGATCCTAAAGGTAGAAAAATGGGATCATATGAATTTTTGACAGAAGAGTGAGGTTTATGATAACAGTAACTTGTGCTTAACAGGAGATACATAATAAGCCTTCCAATTTTATATAATAGATTATTATTGAATTTCTCTAAAGGAAAATAGGGAAGAAATCAAGTAAAATTTTACTCTGACTAGTCAAGAGTATTTCAGCAAATCTCCCAAACCACCCTAAAGTAAATCATGCTGGCAACTGTTTCTCCTTTCCATTCCCAGGGCTGTCACTAGTTCAGGCTTTCATTTCCTCTTGTCTAGAAAACTCCAATAGCGCAGCTCCCTGAGACCTCCTGAAGGGAGGCAGGGCTGCTGTTTTCATAACTCCAAGGACACCATTCCCATCACGCATAATATGCATGGCACCCTTTGGACACGGTCCTCAGGGAAAGGGTCAGACGAGGAAGGCTATTTGGGCTCATTCACTCAGCTCACACACACTGTGAGCAACTATTAAGTGCCGGTTCTTGTGCCTGGGCACTGGGGAGAAGGTGACGAATGGCACAGCTTGCTAAGGGCCACCACGGGGTACATTTCACATGCTAGTGGACTCCGGTCACAATCTGCAGAGATCATGAGAGCTTTTCAGGAACCTTCAGGGGCTCTGCATTGCCTTGGTGTTCCAGGCTCTCCATGGTGCCCCCTATGCTTCCCCCGACCCTTCCTCATCCATTAGCCTCTAGAAATCTGTGCCACTCAGTGTGCCTGCAGTGTCCCTCAGGCTTTCCCTGCACTGAGCCTTGCTACATCTGGAATCAGGATTGTTAAAATCCAAACAAGCCTCAGTATCCGTAGTGTTATCTTTGTGAAGGAGCTAATGAGGAGTACTTATCAATTGCTTTTGCCAGAGGTGACTACTTTCTCAATAGAATTAGCAAAATACTTTGTACCTCTCTTTTAAGACACTGTATCTGGGTGTTTTAGTTCAAGTTTCTTGTTTTACAGATGATGTCACTGAGACCAGAGAGGTTATGTGATTTGCTCAAGGTCACACAGCAGTGTCAGAACCAGGGCTTAAATTGGAACTCCTTCCTCTCTGCCTAATCTTGTTTATTAGATCACAGCCAACTTTTACGAATGGTGTATATCACTATTAAGAAAGGTTCATATATTTTGTCCAGCATGTTTTGGGGTCCAGATTTTAAGTCATGGGCAGGCAGAACATAGCAGAATATAATATCCAAAATAGATAAAGGTTTAGAAAACCTCTAAGAAAATATTAAAGAATATGGAAGTGTAGTCATTAACTTAGAAAGAAAAACCTGAAAGAGACTTATAAGTATCATTTCTTAATTTCCATGTTTACTAAAGACAGAGTAAGAAAAAAATTTTTAGCTGAAAGAATTCTACATCTTAGACAACTTTTTCATTCTAAATGTTTTAGAATGAGAAGCATTTCTACTCGTGGAAGGAGAAGACTTTTTTCCCCTCAAGAAATTTTTTTTAAAAGCATGTTAGATCCAGAATGATTCAAATACCTATGCTGGGAAAGAGACAGGCCTGGACGATCTCTACGTGTTGTCAGTTGGCCCGTCTTACACAGCTGGTGTTCCGTTATCCGTGCCAGAGGACGGGACCTAAAGGACTCGCCGGTCTGGGGGACATGGGCTTGGGAAACAGATTCAGAAACTGGTCAAAGCTATTATTTTACAACTTATCGTGTATTCTCAGAAAAAAATTGTGACTATCAGTCCTGGGATAACAGGTGGTTGTGTTTTCATGATCATATTAGTTTCCTATTTATCAAAAAGTTAGTGGTTTACAACCCACATGTTTATTATCTTACGGTTTGGAGGTTGAAGTTTAAAATCAAGGTGTCGATTATGTTCTTTCTGGAGACTCTAGGAGGAAATTCGTTTCTTTGCCTTTTTTAGCTTCTAGAGGCCTCCTGTGCTCCTTGGCTCATGGCTTCTCCCTCCATCTTCAAAGCCAGCAGCAGTAGTATCTTCAACTCCCCCTCCCCCCACCCTCTCTCTCTCTCTCTCTGTATCTATATGTGTGTGTATATATATATATATATATATATGTACATGTATGTATAATTTTTTGAAAACACACAGACACACACAGACACACACAGACACACACACACACACACACAGAGACTCCATTGTCACATCCCCTTCTCTTACTCTGACTCTCCTGCCTCCCTCTTATGAGGACACTTGTGATTACATTGGAACCACCTAGATAATTCAGTATAATCTCCCCATCGAAAGATCCTTAACTGAATCACATCTGCAAAATTCACTTGCTGTGTAAGGTAACGTTCTCAGGTTCTGGTTGGTTAGGGCATAGACATCTTTGGGGAGGGCCATTATCCAGTCTATCACAATGATCCTTTTACTGACACTGAGAAATGGCATGTAGAGTGGAGATGGAGAGCTTACCTGTGGATTAAAATGTAGGGCAGTTTACATGTGAATGAATATGACAAAAAATGCTTTGACTGTATAGCACTTTGCTGTTTTCAAAGTATTTTAAAATATTTTGTTACCTTTCAACAGTTCTAGGAAGTATATAGAGCAGGCAGTGTTATCTCCAGGTTTGTAATGTGGAGGGACTCAGAGAATTGAATTGCAGTGTTACATACATTACCTAATACCTGGTTGTCTAACGCTTAATCAACTGGATTTCTTCTGTCTGTGTATCGAAGCATTCCCAAGAGATCTCTCAGAATTAAAACAGAAAACTCACACCAGGGTTTTTCACGCAAGCTATCCAAATACTACATTTGAGACTTCACTTATTTAAATTTAAAATCTTACCTTAAAAGAAAATCTCCATTTTCATTTTTGTTTATTTGGTCTCTGATACTGGAAGGTGTGTGTGTGTGTGTGTGTGTGTGTGTGTGTGTGTGTGTGTGTGTGTGTTCCAGCATATACTTGTGAGAGCAGGTGTTGCCACACTAAGCTGTGTGTGTGTGTGTGTGTGTGTGTGTGTGTCTGTGTGTGTGTGTCTGTGTGTAGCTGGTGCAAATTTAAAAATAGAGCAATGAACCAAATTTGCTTCATGGTTGAAACAGATGTCCTTAAAGCAATTTGCGACTTTGAGACCGAGTTTTCTGATTTTATTAGCCTTCTATGTATGATATATTAAGGAAAATCATCATGTAACTACGTTTTATCTGGTATTTAGTCTACCTTAAAAACATTTACAATTTGTAATCCCTTTGATTACAATTCCTTAATTAATTTTACTTAATATTCTTCCTTGCTTTTGTGTTCCTTTGCACCAAAAGGATGAGAGAGAAGATGTGGGTGGCAATATCTTGAAGATTCCAAAGAATAGTATAAGTAAATGAAAATTGAATTTTCTATTAGGCATGCCTGTGTGAAATCCAGTGATCACCTCTGTACCATTTGTTATAAGTTACAGTACTTATTTTAATTGAAGGTTAAAACATGAAAATTGTATATTGAAAGTCCTGAAGGGGGAAAGTTAGCTAAGTTTTATAAAAATTTTATAAAGTTTTGTTTGTTTAGGCGATTCTGGTAGAAAAGCAAAAAGTTACAAAGGATATATATAACTCTACCTTGGACGCTCAGTGTTCCTTTGGGATGGGTTCTCTTTGACAGGCTCCTTTAAGGTAACAACAGCAGGCATGTTTATTTGCATTTAAAAAAAATATGTATGTTGGAAAATGTAGGCAGGGAAAGAGAAGAGAAGGAATGTTTTTTAAAGGGCTTTAAGGCAGTGTGATTTCTAATGTTCTCCATCCTCAGCGCCATGCTGTTTTACTCTTATTTCTGTGACTCTCTACCACAAAATAGAAAGACCTGTTAGGATGTGTGTGCTGCTCAACAGTGTGGCTTAATTATAGCATCACACCTTAGGTTTGTGTACTTCGAGGTATTGTAGGTCCAGGTCTGAGTAAGGGTTCACCTGAGGTGGTCAGGAGCTAGAAGGAGCTGGGTGGATTGGATAGAGGTGGGCTGGTGGAAGGTGGAGCAGGAAATAGGAAGGACTGGGTTCAATGGATTGGTTTGGTTTTAAGGATTTTTTTTTTTTGGTCAATTTTCTTCACCTTATACTCTTCAGTATATAATTCTATTAAGATTTATAGAGCATTACAAACTATTCCCTCTCATAAAAAGGGAGAAACATATAAATCATTAATAGTAAAGATGTCTATAAGATCTGATCCTGAATATATAAAATTCATAGTTTCTGTACTGTAGAATTGGAAAAGATAATGAGTACTGAAAATATTCCCTGGTAGCCTGTGGAACTGGTGATTTACGGTCTCTTTCCTTCCATTGCAGTCAAAGAAGCTGACCTATTTAGAATGCCAATCATAGTTCCCCTGTAAATATATTCCTGTCTACTCGTAAGTTACACTGACAATACATGTAATCTACAGGACGACAAAGATGTTTAGTCAAGTTCAATATTCTTAAAACGTTCAGGTTTGAAGTGCCATATATCCTTGGAATATTATTGCAAAGAGATCTAGAAATCACTTCTACTCTCGTGTAGTTTTATGCTCTGGTTTTTATAAAGTAATGATAGCTAGCATTTATTGGGAGCTTCCTGAAAATCAGATACTCTTCCTGATCCTTTATATTATTTAACTTTAACTCTTTGTCATAGGTAGTATTATATCTCTCTTTTACTGATGAAGAAACCGAGGTATAGAGTTTGAGGTCACACATCTAGTAGGTGAAGAGAGCTGGTATCCCATCCAAACATTTTGGCTCCTGAGGTCTTAACTAGCATGTTAGAGCCAAACAGATGATACGACTTGCAATCGCAACTCTTCTGTTTTCTCAGATATTCAACTAAATAAAATGAAAAGTTCTTTAGTTTTGTTCTTGATAAAATTTGTATGCATGAGTACTGGAAAGCATAAGCCATTTATTCAGTGAGCTGCTAAGGAAAGGCTTGAAGATTTTAGATGGAGCTGTTAGGGAACAATATGATGCAAGAGCTGTGCAGATTTTTGTTTTGTTTTTTGTTTTGGGTTTTTTTGCGTTACGCGGGCCTCTCACTGTTGTGGCCTCTCCCGTTGCGGAGCACAGGCTCCGGACGCGCAGGCTCAGCGGCCATGGCTCACGGGCCCAGCCGCTCCGCGGCATGCGGGACCTTCCCGGACCGGGGCACGAACCCGTGTCCCCTGCATCGGCAGGCGGACTCCCAACCACTGCGCCACCAGAGAAGCCCAAGCTGTGCAGATTTTTAAGATTTATTTTTACAGACCTACAGATCAATATCCGAGCTCCCCAAGACCCACCCTGTGATCATGGTCTGAGTTGCTAGTAGCCCGAATATTATATATAAAAGTTCTAAACAATGCTTTATAAGATGACATGGTAGATAGCCCCTTGTGGAAATGTGGCATTCAGCAAACAGCATAGCATCTGATTGAGAGCTGTGATCTTTATGAATGCCCAGGTGGGGTAGGTGATATTTACACACTGAACAATGCTGGCAGACGGAGGCTTCTTGATTTGCAAGTTGGTATGTGGATTGATATGGAATAAAAATCTTTAAGAAATGGTGCCTTGAGTTATTTTTAAAATATCTTCCATCTTTTAACTTAAAAATTTACCGTCAGCTGAGTTAACTAGATTTTATTGTTTTCCTCAGCAGGAAAAAAATCATTGTAGTTAATCTTTTATTTCTGATTTTGAGGAACAAGCTAAAGGAATGTCAGATATATACCAAGGAACTTAACTCCTTCATCAAATATGCAGACTTCGCAGTCCCAACAGTAATCACATTGTTGCAAATTTGTAAATTGTATCAAGCTCCTCTTATCCTAAGAGTCTGTGCAGAATCATTCACCTTCTATGCATACACTCATTTCACTTTTTAGGAGGCAACTAAACAGATGTAAGTAGAATTGTTGTTCGGAGTGCACTGTAGCTTAAGAATTTAATAATAACTGTTTTGCTAAGGGAAAATTAATTTCAGTTTTAGCATCAGCTGCATTTTGTAGAATTTTTTTAAACATACGTTTTAGAGGTGAGTACAGTTTTTCCCCTATGTTCAAATGTTTTTTTTTTTAAAACTAGATACGGTAAGTGCTGTTGCAAACCTTTAGTACTACCTTCCTGTATTGTGAATGTGTGTGTGCGTATATGTGTGTATTGTGTTTTAACTAGGTAACTAAATGGTTGGAAATATGAAATTATGTTGATGTCTCCTCACAGTAAGAGATCTGTTTTAGAAAGATAATTGGTATACTCTTCCACTTTGGAATTTTTATTTTATATTTTTATCTGGGCAAAAGACTGACCATTCAGGTGGGCACAAAGGAAATACTTATGTTTAGAAATTTACTCTTTAGTTGCTGAGCTGGCTTGGTCGCTTGTTAGGCCATTCAAAGTGATACGTTTATCAGAATTACTAAAGTCATTGTAACCTCATTGTTAACAAAAATTATAAAGTTCTTAATTACATCTTGCCTTTACTCTCCCACTTAAAAATCTGACATAATAACATCACTGCCCCAATGATTTTTGAGATATGCTTTGATTCTGTAGAGATCAGTGACTAAAAGATCATGTTGAGGGCCTCCCTGGTGGCGCAGTGGTTGCGCGTCCGCCTGCCGATGCAGGGGAACCGGGTTCGCGCCCCGGTCCGGGAGGATCCCGCGTGCCGCGGAGCGGCTGGGCCCGTGAGCCATGGCCGCTGGGCCTGCGCGTCCGGAGCCTGTGCTCCGCAACGGGAGAGGCCACAACAGAGGAAGGCCCGCGTACCACAAAAAAAAAAAAAAAAAAAAAAAAAAAGATCATGTTGAAAATATTATGAATACTCAAAAATTAGCCAACTATTTATTGCCTCCAGTAAGACACTTGGTAGTTAAAGATTGTAGGTGGAAAATGGTGTTGTGATTAAAAAATAAACATGGATAATATAAAAAGTAAAAGAAAAGAAAAAAGAATAAAAGAAAAAACACTAAAATTAATATATTACTAAACTATCATGTTAATTATTTCTACCTAAATCTAACCTAAACTCTTTTTCAGGATGCATTCGTGATTAGTTTCTTTTAACTCCATATTATTCTAGTTTGTAATCATTTCAGCACTTATAAAATCATGTCTGTCTTGTTAGTACACTAACAAGACCTTTTATTATCCTGCCTTCTGAAGGATTTCTTTGGTGTGTGTTGTTATTTTAAATAAATTAGAAACTCCTTGAGGATGGGTCTGATACATACGATGAAGAAATGCCCAGAAGGCCTTTCAGAGCTGAGATTCTGTAAAGGTCTAGTTCTGTATTTCTCTCCAGTCCCAATCCACACGCCATAAGTGTTGTACTATTGGGGGCAGAGATGGGCAATCTTATTCGCTTCAGTGTTCCCCATGGCTGGCACTGTGCCCTGCACACAATCATTGCTCAATTAAGTGTTTGTGGACTGACTGATTTATACATAGTAGCAATAAATGTTAGTGACTGTCTGCTAGTACAGCACATTGCCCTTCACTAGGCATATCCAGGAAGTGGGTTCTAGAAGTATCACTTCAGTTCTACTTTGCGTCTCTTCGTTCTAGAAGTATCACTTCAGTTCTACTTTGCGTCTCTTCGTAACCCAGGACATGGTAGGTTTCTTGGTACTTGGCACACCTGCAGAGTTGGGCCAGCTGCAGGGAGAGCTACATACAGCATAGAGCACTGAAGGGGATTATCTTGCAGCAAATGCTTTGTCCGATGGGCTGTGTCGTCTTTGCTTGCTCTCTTGCCTGGAAGGGAAAGAACTGGGGAATCCTCAGACATAGTAGCTGAGTGGGTGCTCAGCTCAGGGAAGCTGCAGCAAAGGCAGGATGGCTGGACCTGGAGGCAAACAAATGGGAGGAAGGTTCCGGCCACTGGCTTCTCTCCCAGGAAGGGCCCCGCTCCCCGAGAAGGGGCTGGGAAGAACAAGCAAGGAACTTAGGCCACACAAGAAGGGGGACGAGCCCACTGTGAAGCCAGGAGAACCTGAGAGCAACTGGGGCTCTGGAGTGCCCCTGCTGAACTGGTCACTGAGTTTGTCAGGCTAACTAGTGTAAGTAGCTGTAGAGGCCACTAACTGTTGATCTCGAGCAGCACGAGGATCTCCTGCCACGGGACAAAATTGGTGTTTGGAACTGTTCTGCTGTTACGAGCGTAACAAGGAAGAGGGATGTAAAGGCTTGAAGCAGATCGGGCCTGAGACATTTTACTTTTTCCGTCTGATACCTTCATCTCTGGACTACTATTTGAACAGGTCCTCACAGAGGAGATACCCGACCTAGTATATGAGGCACTAGAACCACATTATTGTCCTTGCTGTTATTTAACTATTGTTGATTGTGCATCTCTGAAGAAGCCATTTGCAAAGTAACAATGTGTCTGTGGGCATTTGGAACCTCACAATAACTCTCTGAGGTAGGAAAATATTTTTTAATCTCCATTTTATAGATAAGAAAACTGAGGCCCAGAGTGTGGAATGATCTGGTAACAATCATATGATTCATAAGTGGCAGAGCCAGGGATGAATCAAGGTGTTCTGTTTCTACTCTGTATATGATCTACTCTGTAAATGACCATTTAAATTTGATTTCACCTTGTGAAACCACCCCTTTCAGACTTTCAGTTCTTTTACTACCTCTAGAAACCTGAAGGTTCAAACAATCTTGAAAAAAAAATTTGAAAAGGAAATGTATTCTCATTCTTTTTTAGGTACATACCCTAAATAATAGCAATAGCTACAACTTCTGTGGTGTTTACTATATAGTAAAAGCCAGGTGCTTGTATAAATGCTTTACAGTGTTAATTCATTTAACCTCCGTAACAACACACTGAGGAAACTGCAGCACGGAAAGGTTACGGAACTTGTCCGAGGTCACACAGCAAGAAAATGGTGGAGCTAGGGTGAAAACTCAGGCCTTCTGGCTCCAGAGCCCATGTTTGCAATCACTGCGGGAGGCTGCCTTTCATTCTAGTCTGGTATCAACTTACAAAGCCACAAGAACATCACTCATAGCTGTCAGAGGAAAACTATTTTCTTGTTTCAAGTAACACAAAAAACCTTAAGATATTTCTTCTTGTGTTTAATGATTTTGAACAGCTACCATTTGCTGATTTCTTCAGGGTAGGCTCGGTTTTTGCACATTCCATCTGGTACTTGAAACTCTCAAGCATTTTTGGATTAATCTTGGTTACACCAGAACAGCATACAACATTTTGAATATTTGCAGATTGCTCAGTGCGATGTTAGGTTTATCTTTTCCCAGTTTTTCTTAGCCTTTGGCTGAGTTTTTAATTAAAACTCAAATTACAGACTATACTAGTTCTGCAGCCACGGAGTAGGGAAAACAGACATGATGTGTTAATGAACACATCCTGGCAGCTTGGTTTAATGAGTTGGTGGCACAAAAAAATCTAAGTGAGGACATGTGACAGTTAGAATCAAATCGAATGCTTGTAATGAATATCAGATAGATGGAATAATATTGAAGATTCTAACTCAGAGACATGTACTTGTAAATTTCCATCCCAAGTATTGAGTCAATTTCCCTTTCTCTCAAAATGCCAGAGTATGTTCATAGAGTAACCAGAGATGTGCTTGCCAGAAGGTATGTGGTAACCAGCAGTAATCTCACACTTGGGCGTACCTTTGAGAAGGATGCTTTCTTTAGGCTTCTCATCATCTTCCACCATGGTGCATGCAGTCATTTATTCATTCAACAAATGGGCTGCACCATATGTAGAGTCGGCTGAGATTCCCTGTCCCGTTGGCAGAGTTAGATAAGACCTCTGGCTGTTGGCCAATTGCCCACTCTCTTGAAAGAGACATGTCAATTCCATATGCTTTTTGCCATTCAGGGCACAAAGTGTAAACACTAAGGCCTTCCTCCAGTCCTGGTCCTGCTGCTGTCTCCATGGCTTTGCCCATCTCCTTGCCCCGACCTTGCTATTTCTCTCCTCCTCGGTCTCCCAGGCTCTTCCTCTGCACTCTGTTCCTCTCAGAAGGTGCTCCTATGTCATTATCTTCTCCTCTATGTGTTCCCTCCACCTTCTTTTCTTAAAATTATTTATTTATTTATTTATTTATTGACGTATAGTTGATTTACAATGTTGTGTTAATTTCTGCTGTTCAGAAAAGTGATTCTGTTTTTTATATATATATATATATACATACATTCTATTTTATATTCTTTTCCATTATGATTTATCCCAGGATATTGAAGATAGTTCCCTGTGCTATACAGTCGGTCCTTGTTGTTTATCCATTCTCTATATAATAGTTGGCATCTGCTAACCCCAAACTTCCAGTCCATCCCCCACTTTCTTACTTTAAATGAAGAGTCACTCTCCCTGAGGCCACCCCTCTTTGTCAGTAGCTCTGTGGACTAGACCTTTTCTCTCATACCCACTGAGTGAAGAGGCTTTGTCTTCTTGTTCTCTCTCCTGGTTACTTCTAGACCCATTCCTCTGCTGTCTTTTAAAATCTGAGGCCCTCTGACTCGATCACCCTGGCTCTGCCAGCATTCCAGTCCCTCCCTCTCAGTTCTCTGAGACTTTGGAACCTGGCTCCCATTCTGTGTCCCCACCCCCAGACCTGCCATCGCTGGGGCAGCTTCAGTCCACGTGGGCCGTGCATCCAACACTCTGGCCCCTCAGGCCCTTGACCCCTGCATTTGCACTGACCTTCTCCCCTCCACACCCATCACTGACTTCTTTGGCAACATTTTGGAAGTTTTTATCACCAGGAACCGCTCCTTCCCCACAATAATGAATTCAGACATCCTGTTGGCTGCCCTTTCCTCTCTCCCATTCAGCTTGCTTATTTAACTACACCCATTATGACTGTCCTTTGACCTAATCAGAACCACTGACCCCTCTAGTTTCCCAAGTGCCAGCTTGCTCCCTTCCTCTGCCTGTTAACCCAAGATTTCATAGTCACAAGCCCAACTGTTGAGCAGCTGTTTAAGGCGGGCCACTAACAAGCCGTCCTCACAAAACAGCATGGAAGACTGGAGAGTGGTTCCCCATGAGAGAGTTGGGGTACTGTTGCCAAAAGGTAGGGGAAGGGTGCCAGGAAGGCCAAAACAACCGATGACCACTCCAGTTTCTTCTGCAATTTCTGCTTCTTGACAGATTGAGTAATTTAGATTATTTAAGTTGTTTGGCTGATTTCGTATGCATGCTCCACCTAACTGTATATGCCACGTCTTTCCAAATGAAACCAGAATTCTTGGCTCAAAGTTCCCGGACAGAAACGCTTCCACTTCACTATATACACAGGCACTCTGTGTTCTCCAGAATTGAAGTGGCTGAGGATATCTTTTCTCAGGCTGAGAAAACATATGGACAAGAGTTTGCTACTTCTTGCAGTCTGTAGCCTTTTGACAAGACATCTGCTGCAACATTTTTTGCTCTTGGATCATAGACTGTTGTTTGCGAATTGTTTTCATGAATATTAATCTTTGAAATCTTGACTGACATCTAAGTTGTTCTTTTTGGATTCTTTTCTTCTTTATATGCACCATCTTTAAATAATTGTGTCACAATATAACAACAACAAAAAAGGTTTTTCTTATGAAAAATTCCTACTTTAAAATCAAGGGCTAAAAGTTCTAACTCAGTAACTTACATGCTTTTTTTTTTTTTTTTACATTTGAATTCTCTCTCCTTTTCCTTTACTTAACTAAATGTATTGCCATTGGAATAACGCTTCCGCATTAGTTTTGCGAAAAGTTAGTCTTTGACTTCAGCCCTTGAAAGCCCCTCAGGAAGACATTGAAACTCAACTCCCCCAGGCCTTTGACTGAGTCCCAAGGTTGGTAACTACACCTTCTTTGTCTGAAGCTATGAACTTGAGAACCAGATCATGATCGTGAACTGGGCTACAAATAGCGTATTCAAGACGTTCACTAATGGTCTTAATTTCTAATCCTCCCTTTGCATGCGAAGATAATTGACAAGGCTGAGATGGAAGATACAGTGAGCACAACTTCCACCCTAGGGCCTTATCTAATGACTGTTGATAAAGTTTTCCTGGGCCTGGGTGGCCTCTACCGTGCTCTGGGTAACGAGTGGAAAGCAGTGTGTATGCTCCGTGCAGCTTTTAGG
The DNA here is from genome assembly GCF_002837175.3 of Physeter macrocephalus. Lineage (NCBI taxonomy): Eukaryota > Metazoa > Chordata > Mammalia > Artiodactyla > Physeteridae > Physeter > Physeter macrocephalus. The sequence goes on along the minus strand of NC_041219.1, from coordinate 73,745,488 downwards.
TTCATTTTTATTACGCATGATAGTTTCTGATGTATTGTGCTGTTCCCTCTGGGGATCAGTAATTCAGTCCACTTTGAGTTGTTTCATTTATTCCTCAATTAATAAAACATTTTTAAAAATTTTGTCGGAGTAGAGTTGATTTACAGTGTTGTGTTCATTTCTGCTGTACAGCAAAGTGATTCAGTTATATATATATCTATATTCTTTTTCATATTCTTTTCCATTATGGTTTATCACAGGATATTGAATATAGTTCCCTGTGTTATACAGTAGGACCTTGTTGTTTATCCATTCTCTATATAATAGTTTGCCTCTGCTAACCCCAAACTCCTACTCCATCCCTCCCCTACCTACCTCCCCTCCCCCTTGGCAACCACAAGTCTGTTCTCTATGTCTGTGAGTTTGTTTCTGTTTCGTAGATAAGTTCGTTTGTGTCATATTTTAGATTCCATATGTAAGTGATATCATGTGACATTTGTCTTTCTCTTTCTGACTTACTTCACTTAGGATGATAACCTCTGGGTCCATCCATGTTGCTGCAAATGGCATTATTTCTTTCTTTGTTATGGTTGAGTAGAATTCCATTGTATTGGGTTGGCCAAAAAGTTCATTTGGGTTTTTCGTAAGATGTTACAGAAGAACCTGAGCGAACTTCCAATATATATGTACCACATCTTCTTTATCCATTCATCTGTCAAGGGACAGTCAGGTTGTTTTCATGTCTTAGCTATTATGAACAGTGTTGCTATGAACATCGGGGTGCATGTATCTTTGCGAATTATGGTTTTCTCCAGATATATGCCCAGGAGTAGGATTGCTGGATCATATGGCAACTCTATTTTTAGTTTTCTGAGGAACCTCCATATTGAATAAAACATTTTTTAATTATAAGAATGAAAAGCCTCCCTACAGATACCTGATCTTAAGGCCTATTACCAAAGAGTTATCTGTGTGTTAAACCAGTATGCCAAACACAGCAGGAGACTCATTTTAAGGGGAACCTATTTGTTCACAGTGCCGTGGGATCTTCTCTTCCTTAGTAAACTACCTGTTCAACATTGAATTTAATCTGTTTTTAAAAATAGCTTGCAAGATCTCATTACAAGATCTTGCGAAGAATACTGCATTCTCAGGTTTTCATAAGAGTATTTCTTTTTCTCATTTTTTTAAGCCAGAATACTCTTATTATTAAAGCAGAGTTAATAAATTGGAAAATATAGTAACTCACTGATGTGCGATGAAATTATTTCTTCACCTCTATCTAGAATCACGTAAAAATTAGAATAGAAGAGATTTTTACATTTTGCAGTCCTAAGGGGTGTGTCAGGGTCTGGGAATGTATCTCACAGTTGAGATCAAGCACAGTTCCCTCTGAGGTCTGTTGGCAAGAGTCAGCTCTCCTCAACCTCTGAAGTTTCCTGAAAGTAAGATGAGATTCACACGGTTGCATACCATCCTGCTGATTCTTGCCAGGGATACTTTCTGGAAAGAGCATACTGAATATGTCTGCTGTGCCTGTATTTTAGGGAGAAAAGAAAATCTCACACAGCTTGGGAACTATTCCAGGGTCGGGCAGGAAGTTGAGGAGTAGATGAAGGGCCTGCCGCAGGGAGGCCTCTGCCACGGCGGCCAGTGATTCCACGCAGCTGAGGGACGGGTGTTGAGCGATGTTCCTCTGGGTCAGGGATTAGGCACCAGAGAGAGGATTATTTGGAGAAAAGCCTGGCCTCACTTCTACCGTTTTAGTCAGATAACCACACCTCCTGAGAACGTGCCACGAGCTGCATTATACTCTGTGGTAAAATACTAAGGATTGACACGATACCACCTGCATTAGTTTTCTTGGGCTGTCATAACAAAGTACCACAGGCTGGTAAACAACAGAAATTTATTTTTTCAGAGCTCTGGACGCAAGATGTCCAGAGATCACGGTGTTGGGGAAGTTGTTTCTTTCTGAGGACTGTGAGGGCAAGGTCTCTTCCAGACCTCTCTCCTTGCCTGTAGACGACCGTCTTCTCCCTCAAGTCTTTACGTGGCCTTCCCCTCTGTACACGTGTCTGTCTCCAAATCTCCTCTTCATATAAAAGATACCAGTCATATTGGATTAGGGCCCACCCTAGCGACCTTGTTTTAATTCACTCTCCTTTTTAAAGCCCGAACCTCCAAGTATGGTCCTATTCTAAGGTAATGGGAGTTAGGACTCCAACTATGAACTTTTGGGTGACGTGATCAGCCTATATTACCACCTCAGACTTTACTCTACTCATAGATAAGACGTGTATAAACGTTTTCTGTGTACGCTTCTCTTTTGCTCATTTGGTTGAGGGCAGCCGGAATGGACTGAGCAGTTTGCTGGCATCTACAAGCAGAGATTTAGGAAGTTATTTTTAAACATTATTTAAATCAGTCGAAACCAACAAAGAAACATAGAAAAAGGATTTTGCTTTCCTCTTGTTTCATATCTTGGATTAATGTTGAAAGAAAACCGTTGATTGGCATAAAAATTCCAGTGATGCTGGGAAGTACATGTATAGATGTTTGAGCATAAAATTGAATCACTATATAGATCTGACTCGTTCTGAAAACACAAAATGGGAAAATTTTTAAATTTGATAGAATTTAATGTTTGTGATAGTCTTTAGCCTTGGCCTGACTTTCAAAAGCATAGTCCAGTTTTTTTCTTGGGCACTTTTGACAGTGTTTCAGCACAATCACAAAGAATTGGAAGTTTCAGATATGATCTTTGGAGTTTCTCTATCTGCTCCAAATTAAAGAATTATTCAGGAGTATCCTTTTAGCAGTTTATCATTCTGGTCCTCTCATAAAAAATACGCGCTTAAAATCCTTCATTGAAAAATATACCTTTTCTAGAGGACGGGTTTCCTACTATTTGTAAACCACACGTGCACAATTTTATTCATTTTGATAAGTGATCAGTTTTTTAAATAGTTATTTCTAATACTCACATAAAGAGAAAGCAAGGTTTTTTAAATAAATTTATTTGTTTTATTTTATTTATTTTTGGCTGCGTTGGGTCTTCATTGCTGCTTGCGGGTTTTCTCTAGTTGCGGTGAGCGGGGGCTACTCTTCATTGCGGTGCATGGGCCTCTCATTGCGGGGGCTTCTCTTGTTGCAGAGCGTGGGCTCTAGGCGCATGGGCTTCAGTAGTTGTGGCACGCAGCCTCAGTAGTTGTGGCTCGCAGGCTCTAGAGTGCAGGCTCAGTAGTCGTGGCTCGCGGACTCAGTAGTTGTGGCACATGGGCTCTAGGGCTGGTGGGCTTCAGTAGTTGTGGTGCATGGGCTCAGTAGTTGTGGCTCATGGGCTCTAGAGCGCAGGCTCAGTAGTTGTGGCGCACAGGCTTAGCTGATCTGCGGTATGTGGGATCTTCCTGGACCAGGGCTCCAACCCATGTCCCCTGCACTGGCAGGTGGATTCTCAACCACTGCGCCACCAGGGAAGCCCAGATAAAGTAAATTTTAAAAAACATAACACAACCAGGAGCAGCACTACTTTTAGCCTAGCCTCAATGCCTTATTCCTTGTGCTTGTATGTGGGAGGAAGTGATAAGTTCTCCTTATTTTAAGAAAGAAAATGACTCAAGTCATAGTATTACTTTTGTAAATCTCCTGGTTTATAGAACATTTTTCTGATAGCTTAAAGCAGTGCTACTTTATTTGCTTAGGTGTAAAGTTTTTCTTTTTGTATATTTAAAATCAAGTCTTTCTAACAAATGTAAGGTAAGTAGTATCAGAAAAATACTTCCAGACACATTCACACAGTAATTCCTTCTGTTTGTAAACAAGTGACTGTATAGCTAAATTAAGATTTTTGATCACTTTTGTTTTGATTTTTGTTGTAATCTCTCCCGTGGGATTCTAAATGGTTACTTCACTAACTGCACAAGAGAAGGGAATTTTCTTAGATCATTCAGGTAAACATTTATACATGTATGTAAAGCAGTACACATGAGACATAGAACATGGTAGTAGAAAATCAAAGGTGTATGTGAGAAAATATTACCTATAATTAAAAACTAGACTAAGGTACATTATTCTGGAAGTGGAGAGCCAGTCTGACCTATATAAGAACAACCATCATCAGAGCATTTTTATGGATATATCACAAAGCTAAAAGGACTAAAAAAACCCAGGAACATTTTTTTTTTTTTTGCGGTACGCAGGCCTCTCACTGTCGTGGCCTCTCCCGTCGCGGAACACAGGCTCCAGACGCGCAGGCTCAGCGGCCATGGCTCACGGGCCTAGCGGCTCTGCGGGAC
>NC_041219.1:73729553-73741185 GCF_002837175.3 Physeter macrocephalus | reverse complement strand
CCCGGGCCGGGGCACGAACCCGTGTCCCCTGCATCGGCAGGCGGACTCTCAACCACTGCGCCACCAGGGAAGCCCCCCAGGAGCATTTTAGAAAACCACTATTTATACCTGTCCACTGCTGAATTTCTCTAAGTTTAGTTTTTCACTCCAGTTTAATATACACGACCATTGTGTAGTAAATGAACGTTTAGAAGTAGGTTCCAGGCTTTAATGTGAAAATCTTTTTTCTGATCTTATTGCTCACTGCTGTTGTTTTCAGTACATTTATTGAAATGTCTTACGTAATGCTGGAGTGTATTAAACTTGTCTGTACTGCACATTTGCCTTAGATATTTCAGCGGGCAGAGTACAATGAGGTACATTAGGAAAGTCCGATGAATATTGATGGCATTACTAGGGAACGACATACAGAAGTGAACTTGCTCAGCTCCCAGACATTTATCTTTTCTCTTACTCTTAAGGATATTTAAGATAAAAACAATTGGCTGTAATTGATTTATTTTACCAAATGTACTAGATATACTAGATAGATTTCAGTGACCTGTGAAGAAATGTTATTCCAGTCATCTTCCCCCTTCAGGCTTTCATAAGGATGGGTATTGTTATAACAAGTGACTAAGGAAGAATATGGGAGAGGATAATTAGATAGATGCTGTTTTCCTGGGATTAGATGCAGTGTTTGTAGATGATCTAAGGGTATTGGATTTTTTTTTTTAACATCTTTATTGGAGTATAACTGTTTTACAATGGTGTGTTAGTTTCTCCTTTACAACAAAGTGAATCAGTTATACATATACATATGTTCCCATATCTCTTCCCTCTTGCGTCTCCCTCCCTCCAGGGTATTGGATTTTATGTTTAGCTCTGTAGCCTCAAATGAAAATTCAGCACCCTGTGTGGTTCTAATTCAAACGATCTGTTAGTGTTTGAGAAGGGCCCTTAAATAGCGTCATTCTCCCAGGATTTGTAACCATTGCGAGACATCGGAGTCACTCAGATTGAGATCAGAGTGTCAGCTTACTAGCTGGAATATCCAACTGGAAAACATGCTTTCAATCTGTGGATATGTTTCCTAATATTTTGCCCCAACCTAATAACAACCCCAGATTTCCCCAAAAGGGCAAGCCTCTTAGAGTATGGCAGAGAGCAGCCCAGAATTCACCTGCTCTTGTGGTCAGGAAGAGCTCAGGAGAAGCTTTGCTAAGCATCTTCCTATTCCTGTTTTCCAACTCACCCATCAGTTAAGATACTTCCCCTTTTTAGGGGGGAAGTGAGTGAGTCGGCAGAGAGAGGTCAGAAGTGTCACTATTAAGAGTTCCTCCGCCCAGGACACATGAGGTGAGGAAAAAGGAAGTTCCCCACTGACTTTTCTCCTTTGGGAGTTTTATTTAATTACATAATAAACTTTAATTGCCTTCATCCATGCTAAGTTCACAATTCTATAAGAAATACTGTATATGTATACTCCTTGCTTTATACAATGGGAGCACTGGGTCTTAACTTTTTTTTCACAGAAACATATTGATTAATAACTTGCCATCAATATTGGTACCTCAGTCTATGCTACTGCTAAGCTGTGCATAATTGCCAGTTTCACTGATGCTAAATCTTTTCTTTTCTCTGTGAGCTTGAGAACCCCTAACATAGGTGTGTTTTAGTCTAGACTGACTAAAGAAAATGTCTCTAAAATGAATATCTGGAACTGATTTTCTCAGTAAGTTTACCGGTGAACCTGAATTGAAAGGTGTTCATTTAATTTCCATTGCTCAAAATGCTGAGCATTCAGCTATATCAGAACCATTCTGATTGGTTGGACACTGTTTACTAGAATTCTCAGGATGTGATGCTACTGTTAGCCGTTATACCCTTCATCATCAACAACAGACACTTTCAAAAGCCTGCTTCCTACAACGTACAGTACTACCAAGTTCTGAGGCATCAGAAAGTATCAATTATCTGCCCACAAGAAGTTTGTGCTCTAATGTAGGATGCATGCCCGGCAAGTACATGTGAAAAGTAAATAACGTGCATTAAGCCTGTGCTTCCTGCTAAGTGAATTGTATGGGTGTTAGAGGCAGAATGTTAACATTTTTGACAGGTTTGGGATGGCTACAAGCCATTTCCTAGGAATTATTCATAAAGTTTGAGACACTAAAAAATGAGTGTTACTGTTAACTTTGCAGGAGTCTATTATTCTGAGATTTTTGGTCCTAGGAAATTTCAGGAAGGAGGTAGAATTTTAGCTGGTCGTCTGATAGCCCAAGGACCGAGTCGCTGGTACCCTTCTCACCCTGCATACCACTTATTAGTAAGTAGCATCACCATCTACCAAGCTGCTCAATCAAAACCTTCAGTGTCATTCTTCATCCCTCTTTTCTCTCATCCACACAGCAAATGCATCAGCAAGTGCCGCTGATTCTACCTGTAATGTTTCTTGAACACCCTCAGCTGTCTGTCTGCCCCGCACCTCCCTGGTCTGGACCCATTTATCCTGACCTAAAACATCATCATCTCCTGCCTGGACTACCCCATGATGTCCTAAGTCATCTCCCTGCTTCCATTGTTTGTAACCTCCAGTCCATTCTTTCCAGAGAATAATAGTTGTCAATCCTAAGTAAGATGATGCCATTCTCCTGCTAAAATCCTTTGGTGTTTTTCTATTGTTCTTTAAAAGTCACATTTCTTACCAGAATAAATAAGGCCCTACACGATCTAGCTTGTGCCATCTTTTTAATCTCTTTCCCTTACGTTACTATAATGTAGCCACATAATATCCTGTCTGTTCCTCAAACAAAAGAATCTCTTTCCATTTAGAGGCTTTGCATTTGCTATTCCTTCTGCCTGGAATGCTGTTCCTTTGGCTGTTTGTGTACCTGTTTCCTTTTATCCTTTAGGTCTCAGCTCACATGTCACATTCTTAGCTCAAATGCCTTTTTTGGATGACCCCATCTAAAATAACTTCCCTCAGTTGTCTTCTATTATATTATCCTATTCATTTTTTTCATAGCACATTTTAGAAAATGAGAATGTCTAGTTCCATTCTTTCATTTTTTATTTATTATCTGTCTCCCTCTATAACCCTATAACTCCATGAGGATAAGAATCTTGTCTTTTGTGTTTATTACTGTATCTGCAGTGCATATCACAGTGTCTTGGATTACTCGGTAAACATTTGTAAAATTATTAAGAATGCAGCCGCATAGCACAGGGAGATCAGTTCAGTCCTTTGTGACCACTTAGAAGGGTGGGATAGGGAGGGTGGGAGGGAGGGGAGACGCAAGAGGGAGGAGATATGGGGATACATGTGTATGTATAGCTGATTCACTTTGTTATAAAGCAGAAACTAACACACCATTGTAAAGCAATTATACTCCAATAAAGATGTTAAAAAAAAAAAAGAATGCAGCTCATATAAGCAGAGGAGAAAGAGAGGGGCATTCCAGCTCAAGTGAGAGTGTGAGGAAAGTGCAAAATATTTCAGTATGTGGTTTGTGAACAAATTATGCAGAGCACTGTTCTTCTTGGGAGTAATACTGTTAATATGGTGCAGTTTTATTTTAATTGTACTTGGATATAAATTGGAAAGTAAAGCTAACTTATAGAAGGTCTTAAAGCTAAAGCTGTGGGAATAGAATTCACTTTGCAGTCAATCAACTTGAAGCTACTGAAAGAATATTTTTGATCAGGGAGTGACTCTTTTAAAGTTAACACTGCAGTGATATCATTGGTGAGAAATGCTGTAGGCAGAGAAGTCATGTAGGAGAGGATTGTAGTTGTCTATCTGAGAGCTTATGAAATGTATTTCTATGACTCTTTCAACTAGAAAAGGATGGAATTTATATGTCTGTCATAAATCCCCAAATAAAAACTCTTCAAAGGGAGTTATCATGCAATGAAGGGCTTGAAGACTTGGACTTTGGAAGCTTTAGAATTAGAAAGGACTGGAAAGGTTGACAGGAACATGAGTGTCTCTTCTTTGCCATTCCTTCTCTTCCATGTACATACTCTCCTCATGGTAGTGATACTGGTATTTTGCACTGAAATCTTGAAATTTCCTCTTTCTGTCTCTTCGCTAAGACAATAAGTGAACCAAGAACCTATAAAGCTGGGCTGCAATGTCACAACTCATCAGTAGGTGTCAGCATCTCACAAATGATTTATCCCACTTTGAGAATTTGTCAAATGTAGAGCTTTAAATTATATAAAATAAATTACTGTTTTATTTTATCCCATATATCTTTTGAGTTCTCATTCATAGTTATAAATATTTATTCAGGTCACATGAAATCAACAAATTTTTTCTAAATCTAGTTACAGTAACATAGTCACATTTTATTCACAGTTCTTTTGTTCTGTGACACTTTTTAACAATTGATAGTCCACTTAATTTTAGCTACTGTGGTATTACATTACTTATTTCAATAATATTTTAATATTTGGTGGAGCTATAGACACATCTGGGAACCAGAAAAAATATGGTTTGTGTACTTTGTTTTCATTTTCCTGTTTCCTTTGTTTTCATTTTTTTTTTCCTCTCCATCTAACATTTCCACCATCACAGAAAGTTCTATTAGATAGCCCTGCTGTAGACTAAACTGATCTCTTTTGTTAAAAAAAAAAAAAACCTGTGGACATCACCATGTGCCTGGGTTCAGGATCTTGTACATAGATATGTTTTAAAAATTTTAAAACTAAATATGGGTAGTTGTTCTTTGTTTGGGGGGTTTTCTTTGTTTAGTATGTATTATATTTCACTCTCAGTTTTAGAATTCATTTAACATTAGGGCGCAACATTATCAGTAAAATGGAAAGAAGGCAAGGGTTAAAATGGAAAGAAGGCTAGGTTTATACGCTAGCTTAGTATTTTCAAATCAAGTAACATTACTTGAAAACTAGATATACTTAATATTTTTAAATTGTGCATATTCTAATCAATCCTTGGAAATAGGAGTACATGAGGCTGGGAATTTATAGGAGCCCCTGTAGCTCATTTTCAGGAATAACCAGCTCATGTTTGACAATTGGTTATACTCTGTGCAGCTAGTTGTAAATATAATGTAAATGCTATGTAAATAGCTGCCAGCCTGTGGCAAATTTAAGTTTTGCCTTTTGGAACTTTCTGGAATCTTTTTTCCCCTGGTATTTTCAATCTTAGGTTGGTTGAATTCACATTTACAGAATCTGCAGATAACGGCTGACTATATTTTCCTTTACTCTCTTACTTCATTTCTGGCCACCAAATGTATAAGTCCCTCCCTCCCTCCCCCGCCCCCCGCCGCATTGACTAATTTTCCACCACCAGCTAGGTGTCTTACAATTTAATTCAATTCTGACTACCAGAGACAAGACTACTGTTTACCTAGAGGCAGCATCAGATTCCACAGATTAAGGACTCAGTCCTACAAGACTGCTTTCCTTCTTCAGACGCCAAAGCAAAGTCCAGGTTTTTACCTGTGCTTCTGACTGACCGGCTATAAATCCGAGATTCCCATGACCCTCTCTGCAGGTTTGATAATTTGCTAGAGTGGCTCACAGAACTCAGGAAAAACAGTTTGCTTACTGAATTACAAATTTATAAAAGGATACAACTCAGAAACAGCCAGATGGAAGAGATGTGTAGGACAAATATGTGGGAAGGGGTGTGGTGCTTCCCTGCCCTCTCCCAGCACCTCCACGAGTTCACCAACCTGGAAGCTCCCTCAACACCGTACTTTAGGGATTTTTATGGAAGCTTCATCATGTAGGCATGACCGATTGTTAACTCCATTTTCAGCCCCTCTCCCCTCTCTGGAGAATGGGGTTCAGGGCTCAAAGTTCCAGACTTCTGATCGCAACTTGGTCTTTCTGGTGACCAGCCCCCAACCAGGAGCCCACCAAGAGTTACCTCATTAGAACAAAGGATGCTCTTGTCACCCAGGCAGTTCCAAGGGATTTAGGAGCTCTGTGTCAGACACTCCTATAACTCAGGAAATTACAAGGATTTTAGGAACTTCTTGTCGGGAAACAGGGTCAAAGACCAAATATTAGCAGAAACTGTGGGCAGAGACTATTATTATTTCACACTTATTATTATTCACACTTAATTATATGAAAAGTGGAATATTTGATATTTTCTCTCACTTGCTTAGAAGCTGCAGTGTTGTATGTGTCTTCTATCCTGGTATAATCTTCTGTGCTGTGTGACTGGTTTTAATGAACTGTTTCTACCAGTAGGGAAATGGTCCCTGTTTTATTAACTGCTATGAAAGTCTCAAAACATGTGACTGTCCATGTGAACAGCCGGTGCAGATTAAAGCTGCAGGGCATGATTGGAGGAGACACGGACTGCCAAGCCACGAGGCGGCTAGGAAGGCATCCTCTGCCAGCGACAGCATGGGATTATGTAACGCCTGCAGTGTCTGGCATTGTGCTTCACTGGAGACACATCACGTGTTGCGCAATGCTCTTGGCCCTGAAATTCAATTAGATTGCTTTGAATGATCCGTGAGTCTGCATGAGATAAGCTTTTACTGCTCTCCACTAGAAAGCAAATGGGTTGATTAACCCCACATAAATTGAGAAGCTGCCATTATAATTCCAGCAAGGATAGTTGCATTATATATATATATCATTGTGCCACAGAAGAGCAGAATTTAAGCATTATGTAACCTGGATAAATAATGGGGGGAAAATACCCAACCCTCACGACTAGAAAAAAAATATTTTCTTACAGACACTTAGCCATAGATTTTCTTTTTAAAAAATAGATTTTGCCATTGTTTTGGGGAGTCTGCCTAAAAGCTGCCTATGTGGTGTTTTTTTTTTTTTTTTTTTAATGCCATGATCTGTGAATGAGAATAAAGAAATTGATAGAGTGATAATTTGGTTGGGGGAAGGAACTTTCATTGGAAAAAATTTTTAATTGTGAGTTCAATGACCTTTTTATACTGAGCAAGTTTACTTTCTTTGTGAAATTGTAGCTGACCAATTTAAGAAGTTGGGAGCCATCTGAAATTAACCCCGCATTGTTTGGCTGAAACTTCTTGATGTCTTTTCACAAAAGAAGATCTGGGATGGAAGAGGGAGGATAACAGTAGATGTTAAGAAATTGAAAACTTGGAATGAAGTTGAGGATTATTTATCATACTAAGGACTTAAAGGGCCACTGGGAGATCACAAAAATCAGTGATGTGAGCTTGACTTTCCCAGGTTCTTATACCCCCATTTTCCTCCAAATGGGATTTAAGGTGTCAACCAAAAGCCCTGGTGAGAAGTTAAAGTTCATTAGAATTGTTTGGAACACTGAATTGAAACCTAGGGTGCCAAAATGCTATGCAGAGAGCTTCCGTTGCTTTTGTTAAAGCAACAGGGATTAAGAGTACAGTTCCTTTGTGATTTAAGGTAAGGTCGTCTTGAACTGCAGCGAAACCACCACTGTCGTAGTTTTTTCCCTATTGAAAAAGGCTTGTATTTCTCTCCTATACTTTGAAATCCTTAGGACACGAATTTGCTCAGTGTAACCTTATATCCTGCCTTTAGTGTAAGTGGATATTCACGAGTAGGTTGTTTTCTAACATGTCATAGTAAAACCCAGATTTTAACAATTTTTCTTTTTTGATAGATTATCTAAGTTTTGTGAGATCTAACATGCATAGGTTTTTCTCACTGGTTTAATTTTTCTAGCTATCTGCAGTACGTATTATTACTATTGTTTTTATTAACTAAAGGGAAAATAGATGCATACAGAGGTACAAAATGAGCTGCCCCCGGTGACACCGCAAGGAGTGACTGGATAGGGTTTCCAAAACAGCTCGTAAGCATTCTCATCCCTCTATGTATTAATGGTCCCCAAATGCTGTTCCATGGACTGGTGCCAGGCTGGCCCATATTTCAAGGAAATTCTATTTTATTATGTCTAGAGTGAAGGTCTGGGATTCTGTCATTTTAAAATAGCTTCCCAGGTGATTCTGATGCAAGATAAGAGTTGATAGCTACTTCACGTTTAATATTCTGCGCTATAGAGATAGCAGTAGAACATCTCTATTTATGCTTTACTTCAAAAATATTTTTTTCTATTCATCCTTCTGATATGTGTGTGTATCTATATATGTATGTATATATATATGTATATATATATATTCAGACCAAATTGTAAAAACATAGTTCATTCTTTTTTTGTTTCTTGGTAAAATTTTAATAGAAAATGTATCTTTCCAAAATGGACCTGAATTATTTTGTGGCTAACATAGTAGTATGTTATAATATTCAAAAGAATACAGTGAGAAATGTAATTCAATAAGTGGCATCTGCTATTAAAAGGCCAGCTAGCCTCCAGGTCTTAAATTGATGCTAGCTCGTGTAACTTTGTTAACGAGGGAATTCAGAGTTGGTTTAATGAGTTGGTGTTGGAGGGATGGCTCGTTATCATCAGTGGACGTAACTTGCTACTGCATCTTTGCAAAACAATAAAAAGGGACTAGCACACCCCTTACCCTACCATGATTCTTTTTTTTCCCTTTCCTGTTTCCATCTTTAAAAGAGGATGTGTGATCCATCACTCCTGGGGCCGGGACTCCATGAGCATCTTTCCTTTCTTCATCTCATTCCCCACCTTAAGCCCACCCCACAGCCCCACCCTATCTTTTTGCAAAGATCATCTTCTTTTGTACCACAAATGTTTGTTTTAAAGGGAGATGTTTGCAAAGGCCAAATTAAGCCTGTGAACCTACATGCTTCATGACCAAGCATCATGGCTTGGGCTTTGGATAGACTTGGAAGGGAGCTCCGAATGCCTGCAACGAATCTGAAAACTTTTGACAGTTCTAAGTTAATAGGCAGGGTACAGACAACTTCGCAGAACATATACTTTCTAGAAACACATTCTTAGTAGTTCAGCTGTCATAACGCATTTGCCAAGTACATGATCGGCAGCTATTTAGGCATTTTTTTACTTACATTTTAGTATTTACGTAATACTAGCATTACATTATAAATAGAAATAATTTTTCATGTGTTGTACTTATGAAAGTAAATAATAAAGTGTGATATGGTTTTCTGAACTTCAGTCATGAGCAAATAAACTTTTCTTTACAAATGAACCATATATTTTCAGTTTTTCATAACTGTTGAAAATGCACCATCTCACAAAAGTGTCTTCAGGTAATAAAATAAATGAAATCAGCCTTATGCAGGCTGGTTAGGTGGAGTCTCTTTTTGAGGATTTATACCATAGAAAGGAAGCTACTTAAGGGCAGAATCTGGGTCTCTAGTGTACTTTCTTTCACAACGACTCATATTGTTAAATTAATGTGATGATGTTTGGTCCAGGAAATAATTTATTCAGGTACTCTAAAAAGAAATTATATCTCTTTCATAAATGACTTCTCCCCAGTTCCTGACTTGCTCTGTATAGTTTTTCAAAGTTCTATCAGCCTATAGAAGATCCATTCCCACAAATATCTAAGCAAATTCATAGGTAGTATGTGCTTAAAATTTTTTTTAAAAAGATTTGCTTGCTGTATTAATCAGGTTTGAGTCAGGAAAAAGCAAAAGACACAAGTTATTTTAACAGATTGTTTAAAATAAAGAACTGCTAATTAGGAATTGAAGAAATGCAAGGCTAAAAGAGAAACACTAAAGTGTGGTACAGAAAGGAACTTCAAGAAGCAGCTGTCACCCCTAGGGCTGGAGCAAAGGGAAGAGATTAGAATCACGAACACTTAAAAACTTAGCGTAGGGGACGGGTATGGCTGGATCAGACTTCTGAGGCGTGTGGCAAAGGCCAGGAGCAGATGTGTTTTGGGGAAAGGCATGATGGAAAAACTGCACGCTGGGTTAGGTGTAGCTATGGACAGAAATCACCCCTGCCAGAATAATGTGTGGCTTGATAGCCACTCCCAAGAACAAGAAGTAGAGCCAGGAAGTCCACCGGAAGCCTGCAGGAAGCCGACAGGAAAGAACAAGCCTCTTCCTTCAGCCCTGAACTCTCTCCCTCTCCTGCCTCCTACTGACAGATCCTCATTTGGATCCAGCCAGCAAAGCAGAAAAGAGATTTAGAAAATCCTAGCCCCCGCACCTCAAGGGCCGGTTTGGAGCTGAGAAGCAATAGCTTAAAAACCGGCGCGCTCGACTTTAAGTAACTTAAGAAAACTCTCTCAATTAAAAATTATTTGAAATTTAATTTTTGAACAGGTAATATACCACGTGGTACAAAAATAGAGAGAGAATGATTTCCCTCTCACCTTCACGCCTCTTGTATCCTGTTCCTGCCCTCCCATCTACCTCCAACTAGATAATCACTGTTGTTCGTTTCTTACGCACCCTTTCAGAGTTTCTTTATGCGTTCATAAGCAAATACAAAATTCTTTACTTTTTACTGTAGTATAGGTGATTTACAATGTCGTGTTAGTTACTGCTGTACACCAGTGATTCAGTTTATATATATATATGTATGTGTATATATATACATTCCTTTTTTTTAAGAATATTCTATTCTATTATGGTTTATCATAGGATATTGAAGATAGTTCCCTGTGCTGTACAGTAGGACCTTGTTGTTTATCCATTCTCTATATAAGAGTTTACATCTGCTAACCCCAAACTCCCACTCCATCCTTCCCCCAAACCCCTCCCCCTTGGCAACTACCAGTCTGTTCTCTATGTCCGTGATTCTGTTTCTGTTTCATACATAGGTTCATTTGTGTCATATTTTAGATTCTACATATAAGTGATAGCATGTGGTATACAAGTACATATTCTTTTTTTTAAAACATCTTTATTGGAGTATAATTGCTTTACAATGGTGTATTAGTTTCTGCTTTATGACAAAGTGAATCAGTTATACATATTCCTATGTCCCCATATCTCTTCCCTCTCGTGTCTGCCTCCCTCCCACCCTCCCTATCCCACCCCTCTAGGCGGTCACAAAGCACGGAGCTGATCTCCCTGTGCTATGCCGCTGCTTCCCACTAGCTATCTATTTTACATTTGGTAGTGTATATATGTCCATGCCACTCTCTCACTTCGTCCCAGCTTACCCTTCCCCCTCCCCGTATCTTCAGGTCCATTCTCTAGTAGGTCTGTGTCTTTATTCCCGTCCTGCCTCTAGGTTCTTCATGACCATTTTTTTTTTTTTAGATTTCTGTATATATGTGTTAGCATACGGTATTTGTTTTTCTCTTTCTGACTTACTTCACTCTGTATGACAGACTCCAGGTCCATCCACCTCACTACAAATAACTCAATTTCGTGTCTTTTTATGGCTGAGTAATATTCCATTATATATATGTGCCACATCTTCTTTATCCATTCAGCTGTTGATGGACACTTAGGTTGCTTCCATGTCCTGGCTATTGTAAATAGAGCTGCAGTGAACATTGTGGTACATGACTCTTTTTGAATTATGGTTTTCTCAGGGTATATGCCCAGTAGTGGGATTGCTGTGTCATTTGGTAGTTCTATTTTTAGTTTTCGATACACATAGTGGCTATATCAATTTACATTCCCACCAACAGTGCAAGAGGGTTCCCTTTTCTCCACACCCTCTCCAGCATTTATTGTTTGCAGATTTTTTGATGATGGCCATTCTGACTGGTTTGAGATGATATGTCATTGTAGTTTTGATTTGCATTTCTCTAATGATTAATGATGTTGA
>NC_041219.1:73695939-73729355 GCF_002837175.3 Physeter macrocephalus | reverse complement strand
GGTTGTTTGTTTTTTTTTTGATATTGAGCTGCATGAGCTGCTTGTAAATTTTGGAGGTTAATCCTTTGTCACAAGTACATATTCTTATCTTTGTTATCATATTACTTCTCATGCCACTTTTTGGCATCTTGGTCTTTTTACTTAACAGTATAGCTTGTTGATTTTGCTGTATTCATACATAAAGGGCTTCATCATGTTTTAATATCTCATTACCCTAATGAATTCTCTCTTTTCAGCAGTTTCAAATTTTATTCTCTTTGGTGTTCTCAGGATCAAATGACATCATCTGCAAATACTGATATTTTCCAAATTTTCTTTCTATCTCTAAAATCATTTCTCTCTCCTAATTGTTTTGGCTTGTACATTCAGCACAGTGTTAAATATTGATGGTAATAGTGAACATCTTTGTCTCTTTCTGGCTTTATTGGGAATGCTTCTCATATTTCCCATTAAGCATGATGTTGGATTTGGGGATATGATAAATATATTACTTTGTTAAAGGAATTATCCATTTATTGAGCTTATTTTTAAAAATCAGAAATGATGTTGAATTTTGTTAAATGGCTTTTCAGCATCTATAGGGCATGACCAACCATGTGACTTTTCTTTTTATACTTAATATATTAGATATATTTCCTTTAACTTCCTATGTTGTTAATAGATTTCTTAATATTTCTAATATTGAGCCATCTTTGTATTTCTGGAACAGAGTCCACTGGGTCATAGAATTGTTAACAGACACACACACAATACTTATAAAAAGATTATAGGTATTTGTTATTATCCATCACTATTCCTTGGGTTTTTATTTCAGTTTTACTCTTTCATAAGAAGAATTTGGAAGTCGTTCTTGTTTGCCTCTCCTGAAACAGATAGCATTAGAATGATCTCTTTAATGTTTGGTAGAGTTTCCCTGTGAAACTATCTGGGGTTGGTGCTTTTTGGGTGTTTAGCTCTTTGACAGTTTTCTCTATTTCTTCGTTGGAAATGGACCTTTAGTTTTTTTTTGTTTCATTTTGGTTCAACTTTGTTGAATTATATTTTACTAGAAAGTTATTTATTTTATTCAGATTTTGAAGAAAACTTTTATATGGAGATGAAAAATTATATTGATCGTAGAAAATCTTATGATCATTTAATTTTTTTCTGTTTGGTTATTTCTCCTTTGCAGTGTATTACTTAGTGTTTTAGCATTTTTTTTCCTTTCTTTACTATGTCAGATGGTTAATCTTTCTCATTTTTTCCCAAAGGGAAAGTTTTTAAAAATTTATTTATTAGTGCTATGTGCTTTTCTAAGTCATTACATTGTACTTCTATATTTAAAATTTTATCTGGCTTAAATTTTTGCTCTTTTTTATTTTTGAGTATGACATTTAATCTACTTTTATTGCTGCAAATGTTTAGGGCTATGGATTTTTCTCTTGGCACTGCTTTTCCTATATCCTATAGCATCTGTCTCTATATAAGAATTTATTCATTGTTGTTGTCTAGAAATTCTGCAATTTAGTTGGAAATTTCTCTCTGGCCCAAAAGTTTAAGGAGAGTTTATTATTTACCAGATGCAGGGGATCTTGTTTTCAGATTTTTAAAACCAATCCCTAGTTTTCTTGTTTTTATCAATGTTATACTCTTAAATTTTTCTTTGCATTTAGGAAAATTCTATTATGTTATATCTTTTTAAGTATTTGCTCTCTTCCATTTCTTTGGTTTTCTTCCTCATACCTCCAATTATGTGTACGTTGTTTTCATTCCCTATCTTCATTTTTTTTCACTTTCTCTTTTAACTTTTGAAGAAATTACTTAATGTCCATTTTATTTGTTTTTCTTATATCTGTCTTCTGTGTCTCTCTGTTTTCTGTAGTGTCCCTTCCAATTACTTATTCATTTCTGAAGAAATATTTTCTTAGTTTCATCTCCTACTGTTTTCCACAATCTCTTTTCTGAATTCTTATCTTTTTGCTCTGCTGTGTTCTTTTATAGAGGTGATTTCATCATAACTTTAAAAAACTGCATATTGAAATATTTTGGTAACAGTTTTAATTTGCATGTATAATTCATAAGAGTGACACATATTGATAAGTTTTGCTGCTGCATTTCACCTTTTCTATCCTTTCATGTCCCTTTTTATATATTCTTTCTGTTGATACAATCAAGTACTTTACAGGAGGTGTTAAAGGTCCAAAGACAGAATGATCCTATAAATATGGCGACTCTAGTTACTCAGCACCTCTCACATTGCTTTTCCTCACTCTCATCCTGACATCTAATGATGCAACGCGGAATGTAGCTTTTGTATTTGGGGCGGGGGGTGGGGGTGGGGTTGGCTCATAACTTCAGGGGGTATATTTTTGCCTTCTCTTTTTGGCTCTGCTGCAGGGCCATCTTACCACTCTTAATGCTTCTTCCTATCTCTTTATCATGCATGGCTTCTGCCAGACAGCAGCTGATATGGACAGCCTTTCTATGTCCTTTGTAGTCTTTGGATTATATCTATCTCTTCCTTTTGCTGAAAATGGAGTTTTCAGGGTTTCATTTTATTCATTGTTGTTTTTGTTGATTTCCACACAAGTATAATGATGTTAAATTAATTAGTACAACACATACTGGATGTCTATGTGCTTTTAAAGAATAGCATTTTAATATTGGACTTTGATGGTTTACACAGGTAATATAGTACTTAAAACAGGTGCTGTTCAAAATAATGTTCAGACTGCCCCCAGAAAGTCACTGTAGAAAATGAGAGAGATGCTGCTTTTCTTTTCCTTGACTTTCATTTCCTTAAAAAGATCTTTTAGTATTGGAACTTGGTGCTAGTATTTTGATAGTCCAGGAAAATTATTTTCATTAATAAATGATATGAAGCTTCTGGTTTTTTGGTGTGGTTCTTTTCCCCTAGATTTTCCCTTTTTCTAATTTGTAGGTTCTTTTTCTTCTCTTTGCTGCTACCGGACCAAATTGGCCCAATTTGAGTAAGATTTTATGGACCCTGTTTTCCACCATTTTTTAGGTGTCTTGTTTTTTTTGATAGTGCAAAATATGTTAGTGAGTACTGAGGTAGAAATTACTTTGTGTATTTGTTAAACTGTCCAGAGTTTAGGAGAATAATTTTCTACTGTCTAACTTTTAGTTGTTGAGAAATTACCCAGATTCTGTTCTGTTTGAAGTATAATTTTTTTAGTCTGTTGTTATAAATACAAACAGCAGTGGATAATTACGTTTTGTCTGAAGAGTAGTCATAGTTTAAATGCAAGTTTTAATTGATAAAATAAGAAAAATTAAGGTCAGCTGTTCATGAAGTCTTTTCCCTTTTTGGTTGTTGTTAGTTACCAAACTTAAATGGCTCGAATTAAGATTAAAGGTGAAGCTTTAGAATTAATTTCCCTTGTAAAATACAGTTCTCCACAACAGAAAATAAATGAACTGAAATCAGTGTTCCAACAGTGTAACTATGCATGCAGTAGCAAGTTACTGGAGCTGACAATTTTCAAGCGATAGTAGCTGGTTATATAAGTCACCCAAGGTGGCTTGATGTACTATTATTTACAGACAGAATTGGAAATAATACCATGTGCCAAGGTAACAGGCAGTCAGGCAAAAACATAACAATTTACTTTCTAATAATTATCATCACTTCTAGCCAGGCTGGAACTTGACTGATCCCATACAGAAGAATAACTTTTTGTATGGATTTATTTCAAACCCAGAAATATCATGACTATAGTAAATATTCCTGTAAATCATTTTTTTGGACTTCATTAGAAGAAATAGCAATAATCCCTTTATTCTTTGTGTATCAAACTAATTGATACAAATTCCAGCTGGTACGATTCATCAATTCATTTGTCCCTATTTCCGTTCCCTCACTCTTGCTTTTTTCCTGTCTCTCTTTTTAAAAAATGAAGTTAACTGGCAGTTTTTACATGAGAACTGATTATGCTAAGAAATTTAGCTCATACTTCTTCCATAGTTGGTAGAATAATAAAAAATAAAACTAAATGTTGCTTCATATTGTTTGGAAGTATCATATTCTTCTTAACTGAGGGATGTCTAATACTTTCAGAGGCTTATTAAGCCTTAAGTTATCACTGTGGAAGGGATATGTTTTCAGAGGTTTAGTGAGAAAGTCAGGTACCAACGAAATAGTTGCACAGGGATTAATGAAGTTTTTTTCTTTACTTAATGACTCTGAGGAAAAAGTCCCAAGTGCTGTAAGAGTGTGTAACTGGAGGATACAAGTTTGGCGAGGGGAGGGGTATCCAGAAAATGGTGTTTCCAAGAAAGTGACATTTAAGCTGAGACCAGAAGGATGACAAGGTGTTGATGAAGGCGTAAGAGCAGTGGAATAGCACAGGGTGGAGGGAACAACGGATTCGAAGGCCTACTGCACCTTGGATGGGACGATACTGGTACAGATCTTGCCTCCCCTTAAAAAAATTAGACACCCAGAAGCAAAAGGGACTGCAAGGAAGGAACTGGTTACAGCTCAGGTGAAAGGAAACTGAGAAAACAGGAAGAATTGGGGGGAATCAAGATGACAGAGAACAAGAAATAGGGGAAGAGAGTTGGCAACTGTCAAGAAAACTTGATTCGAGCCAAGTTCTATTTAATACGAGTGTTTTTCTGGGTAGAGTTCTTTTTGTGTTCTTTTACTATCAACTTCTGCCCCCAACATTTTTAGTGAATGTTTTCTAATTTTTCAAAATGTCTCTATTTTAACATAAAATTAAAACAAATGCATACTTTCCAAAAATATTTGCGACAAACATATGCAGTGAGTTGACTCTTGCTGCTAAGTGAGGTATTATGTCAGTTTGCTGTCAGCATCGAATGAGATATTTGTGAAATTGTCCTGATATATATCAAATATTGGTTTAATTTAATTAAAATGTACTGATTCGTTTGTCTCCTTTATTAAAACAGTTTGTGTTCTTTCCCCTCACTCATGCTGGATCTCACGTAATGACAGGACTAAGTGGTCCAAGGAAAACAACCATATTTTCATGCACGCTGGTTCTCTCTTGAGTTCTGGGAATGAATCCTGACTTGGTTGCCTAATAGGGAAAGTGATTTGGGGACATGGAAAAAGCTGATGCTATGACTTTCTCATTCTTCTTCTCTAACCCTTAAAGGTGTGAACAAACAGGTGTATGGTCAGGTCTTCTCAGCAAAGTGGAGTGGGGAACGTCTCCTTTTCTTATGAAAGCTACATGTGTTCTTCTCATGCTTTGTTTTGTTTAATGCTGCAATGGTTGTTGAATAACATTGTGGCTTTCATGCTACATCTGGAAAGCGTGTAGTCATATTCCATGGGAAGGAACAAAACGACGGTGGGTGGGGTAATAACCTGGTTGTAATCACAGTGTACATTTATTTGGAAAGATCAGCGTATTAGTACTCAGTGGCCAGATTAACTAAACTCAGCTAGAATAATTTGATATATTTGCTTTCTGTAAAAGCTAAATATCTTTAAAACTCTAGAGGTTTGCTGTAAACCTTTTGATGATAGATGCCTTTTGAATATGGCTCTCCCACTACTATGAATTCTAATGCAACTTAAAAACTATCCTTTTAAAAACCTTGCCCCCCCCCAAACCTTATCCACTTATCAACAAAACAAATTCTAGCATCTTTCTTCAGGAAAATTACTATTTTTTTAAACTAATAGATTTTGTGAAGCATAATTTTCTTGAGGTTGTTTATAAATTTTAGTTTCTCCACCTCAAGTAGTGTGAGGTATCCATGGAAACTGTCCAGCCTGTATTCAGTGCACTGGACTGCCTTCCCACACAGGTCAAGACACAAACAGTCTTAGATACTAGTTCAATTTATTGTGCCTTAAACATTAGACAGTTTTGAAAAGAAATTGGCTCCTAATTGACACGTACAGTTTTATATTTAATTAGCAGTTTGAGCCGCTCTACATTTTACTAACAGATGTAACATTCTAAACATGCACCATTATAATACATCTGTCCTACAGATGCACTTAAATGCAAGAACTTTGTGGCAAATAGCAGTAATGGCTCAGCTGCTTAGCAAAAAGTTGGACAGAACTGACATTATTTTCTTTAAGATGTGGATTTTAAAATCATTTAAAGAGTGAATTTCTGTAATCTAATATATTTTACTAGATATATTTTATTTTTTTAACAGCTTTATTGAAATAGTCACACATCCTAAAATTCACCCTGCTGAAGTATACAGTTCAGTGGTTTTTAGCATATTCACAGATTTGCAAACAACACCCACTGTCTAATTTTAGAACATTTTCATTACCCGCAAAAGAAACCTCATGCCCATTAGCAGTCACTCTCCGTTCCCTCCCCCACCTCCTGTCAACCACTAATCTACTTTCTGTCTCAATGGATTTACCTCTTCTAGATGTTTCATATAAATGCAATCATAAAATATGTGGTCTTATATAACTGCCTTCTTTCACTTAGCATAATGTTTTCAAGGCTCATCCATGTTGTAACTTGTATCAGTACTTCATTCCCTTTTTATTGCCAAATAGTATTCCATCATATGGATAGATCACATTTTGTTTATCCATTTATCATTGATGGACATTTGGGTTGTTCCTACTTTTTAGCTATTATGAATAATGCTGCTATTAACATTCATGTACAAGTGTTTGTGTGGACATATGTTTTTATTTTTCTTTTGCATATCCCTATGCAAAAGGGGTCGTATGCAAACTCTATGTTTAATAATTAGGAACTGCAAAACAGTTTTCCAGAATGATAGCACCATTTTATTATGGTCAGCAATGTATAAGAGTCCCAATTTTTCCACATTAACAGCATTGTTATTGTCTGTCTTTTTTTATTTTAGCCATCCTAGTGGGGGTAAAGTGGTATCTAGGGGTGAATATTTTAAAGGACAGCAATTTCATATTGTCTGTGCTTCATAAATTAGTTAAATGCATCTCTCTTATTTATTTACTCTTCCATGGCTCTTCATTTGTAAGTAAAATATACCTCTTGTCTCTGTCAATATTGTCATTTTGTTTACTGATATTTACTGTAGGCCCAGTTCAGAGCATGTGACGTCAAAACGTAAGATAGTGGTGAACTGAAGTATTATACACAACATGTAGCAGTAAAAAAAAGGAAAACACTAAAGACAAATAGTTTGATTATTTAAATCTCTGGTATAATTTAATCTTGCTTTATGTGAAAAATGGGTGTGATAGTAGTGCCAGATACTGCGAAGCTTTGTTGAGTTCCGATGCCAGATTAAAAGGTATTCTTATTTTTTCATTCAATGTGATACATCTCATCAGTTCTAATATGCCATCAGTTGTATCACTGGAAAGAAAGAAAAGAATGTTGCCAGTTGAAGTATGATAAACCATTAATTTTAGAGTGACCTGTGATTCGGGAGTGTTAAAATTGGGGAAAAATTTTAGAATTTTGTTAGAATCATTGAAATGTAATAGGAGATGTGCTAGTGCACTTTTTTGGGGGAGCGGACCCAATCATCTATGCTACCAATACCCACAGGAGAAAGAAAGACTTTTAATACCTCAAAGATTTGACAAATACCTTTTTACACATATTAATATCCAGGAGTATAAAAATGATATATTACACACACTCACGCACACACACACACAGATAAAGAAGAGAGGGAGAGTCATCAGCTTATTATTACCCAGTTTGGGAGTATGAAATTAGCAACCTATAGTTCACTGAAATTCTTCTTTTCCCTGTATTCTTTAATTTACTTACTAATTGAAAGTAGCTTGTTTCCCTCAAATCAAATTTTTTCAAGATTGTGTTTTCTTTTCAGTCTGAGAATGTTGTTTTGTTCCTTTCCAAAGCTAACTAGACAGACGATTCACAAGCCTGGGAAAATGTTTATAATGCAGATACCTTTCACCCCAGCACCACCAAGCAGCTCTACTTCCAAAACAGCAAACGTGCTTTGCATATTATTAGACATAAAGTGTTACTTTCTTAGTGCCCTGGATTCCAGTTACAGTTAAGGATGTATAAAGTAGTGAAATATCTGCCATGGTGTATGCCAGAGGGAATCAAAATGACTTTCAAGATAGTGTTCACAAGACTGTAATAAGCCTAGTCAAAGACTTTCTGAAAAAGCCTCTTCCTAACGGTAGGCATTTGACACTTTGTCTTTGTTTTTTTTGTTTTTTTTTTTTTTTTGTGTGTGTGTGTGGTACGCGGGCCTCTCACTGCCGTGGCCTCTCCCGCCGCGGAGCACAGACTCCGGACGCGCAGGCTCAGCGGCCCCGGCTCACGGGCCCAGCCGCTCCGCGCGGCATGTGGGATCTTCCCGGACCAGGGCACGAACCCGTGTGCCCTGCACCGGCAGGCGGACTCCCAACCACTGCGCCACCAGGGAAGCCCTGACACTTTGTCTTTTAATCAACTCAGGCATCTTTAGGTTGATTTGGATTGAGATATTGTTTTCTTTGGGTAATAATTGTATTGGTGCTTTGAAATGTCGTCAAACATTTATGGAATTCCTAGTTTCTACTAGTTCTAAATCATTGCCTCACAGGTTTTCATTGTGGAAATCTTTGAAAATTATGGTTAACATATAGAACAGAGTTGGGAGGTATAAGAAGATACTTGCTTATATTACAGTAAGCAAAATAGATCATCTCATGACAGTGTGATGCAAGAAATCATCAACATTAGACCTACATAATTTTTTATTGTCACTAAAGAAAACACTAAAGAAAAACATGATTTTCATTTGACGAGGGGAAAATGAGATAAAATAGAATTATTTTTAATTTTATCTTTTGTTATAAGTTGTGGTACACCCAAACATAATATTTTTACAAGAAAATAGTAACTTTGTATCTTTTAAAGTGATACATTTACATAATATTAAGAATTATGTTGCTCAGTCAGATCCTTGCAGTGATGTACAGCATCAAGGTGGTTTCTGTGTTTTTCAGTAAAATATGAACATCCTATTTCATTAGACATACGGTGACAGGGAAGAACTTAGACTAGGCTTTTGGCATATTAGTGTATTCTCTTGCATTAGGCCATATCACAATCATTGATTAATATTTTACCTTCCAATTTTTCAGACTGAATGTTAGAATTGTTTACTTTTTCTTTTTGGTGTTCTAACATTTTGCTTGTTGGATTCCAACATAACTTCCTTCTTTCGGCCATAAAACTATAGTTTAATGAGTTTGTACACTAAAAACATTTAATATGCAAGTAACATTAAATATATCTCAAATATCTGCCCAAGTTGTAAGACATGATAGGTATCGTATATTGCAGTCGTTAAATAGGTGGCACTCAGTACAAATCCTTTTTGGTAGATAGTGATCTCTCATTCAGAATCATTGGTTTAGACATTCATTCAAAAGTATTTATTGAGTACTTAATGTGCCAGGTTTGGCACTAGGTGTTGGAGTTGTTTTTTGGGCAACCGAAAAGGGGGAAAAAAAGCACAGTCCCTGTCCTCGTGGTGCTTATAATCTAGTAGAAGGAGATAGAAATCATTCAAAAACTGACATAAATAGCTATAAAACTAAAATACTTGGTGAATGAAGTGCAGGATATTATGAGAGGACTGAATGAGAACTAGCTTAGTAAGGTTAGAGAGAATGACTCTGATATGGTTGAGCTCAGACCTAAAGGTTTAGTAGGAGTTCACTAAGCAAAGCTGGGAGCGCTGGGGGCTGCGGGTGCACGGAAACCATGGCTGGCAAAAGGAAACCTCGTCTGCTAATGCCTTGAGGAAGAGGAGACAGGATGAGACGCTGAAAGGCCTGTGTGGCAGGAGGAAGATATAGATTGATTCAGAGGACAAGGATGACAGTGGTTCAAGATTTGTAGATGTTGGATCATGAGGTCCTTACCTAAGCCATGCTATGGGTTTGGGGCAGGATTCAAAAGCCACAGAACATGATATGCAGGAAGCAACCATCATGATGCTTAAGTATAATATTGAATTTATATGGAATAATATATACAACATCATTTAAAATTATGAAGCAGAGCAATATAATGAAGACCCATGAATCCCCCAGCCAACTGAAGAATAGCTTGTATCTACCTATGTGTTTTGGCCTCCCCTTCCAGAAGCAGAGGCAACTAGTACCTCTCAGTTTTAATACCACACTACATGTCTTCTAGGACTTTTTTTTTTTCTCTCAAGATCACGTTTCTGAGATTCATCAAGGTTGTTGTGTGTTGCTGAGGCTGAAGTTTTTTTTATATTTACCAAAGAAATTATTACCCCCTGGGAATATACTACAATTTACTGATCTGTTTTTCCTGTCAGTGGACATTTGGATTGACTCCAGTGTTTTGGTTTATTTTTTGCCTGTTTGTTTTGCTGTCAATGCTAATATAAATGTCTAGGATGTGGTACTGTGCGTCTCCTGGAGCACCTGTTTCCTTGGGAATGTAATTGCTGGGTGAGAACATGTTTTCTAAAGTGGTTGTACCAATTTTCATTCCTACAATTGGCCCACGTCCTCTCCAGCACTTCATTTTGTCAGACTTTTTAATTTTGCCAATCTAGTGGGTGTAAGATGGTGAATTATGGTAGTCTTTTCTTTTTAATTCAAGTATAGTTGATTTAAAATGTTGTGTTAGTTTCAGGTGTATAGCACAGTGATTCAGTTATATATATATATATTCTTTTTCAGCATAATCTTAATTAATATTCCCTAATTACTAATAAAGGTAAGCCTGTTTTCATGTTTATTGGCCATATGTGTTTCTTACAAGAAATGCCAGTTCGGTTCTCTTGTGTACTTTTCCACCAGATTTTTTTTCTCATTGATTTGTAAGCATTTTATGTATTCATATGTATTCAGTTACAGTCCTCTGTTGTTTCACAGCCCTCTGAATGACAGAGAATGAATTGGGGGGGGGCACCAAGTGCATATGGGGAGGCTAGTTAGGAAGCACAATATTTCCTAATGGACATTGTGTGATAATTTTCTAAATATTTTTTATATTTTTTCTTACATTTCTTATGTTAAAAACAAATATTAGGAAGAAATATTGCTCTTTTCTAAGAGAACGTTGGATCCTTGGGCTTCCCACCTAACACTACTTTAAGAAACGTGGATCTAAATTGGCGTCTGAAGAGTTCTGCTTTGTCCATTGCATTAGGGATGCTTGAAACTTATGCATGTTTATGTGTTATTTTTATGAAACCATAGCATACTGATCAAGTTGGCTTCAAAGTGATCTTCTACGAAATGAATGCTGGTTTTCATTTGCCTTCTCTTAAAAATTTATGGAAAGTTGGAACTGGATATTTATGTCAGAACTTAAAGCTGTGGGTGTCTTCATGGCACTGGGCATTGTCGTATCCTGTTGTGCAAGTCTTTCTCAAATGAAGCTTATTTTTTAAAACATTAAACAAAATATTACAGTAGCTGTTTATTTAGCACTTATTATTGGCTAAGAACATAAAGCTTTCCATATACAATTTCTTTTTCTTAAAATAGTCCTACAGTGTGGATATTATTACACAAAGATGGGGAAACTGAGTCTGAGGACAGCTAAATAAAATTCTTGAGATCACAAAGCCAGTGGTAGAACTCAGATCAAACCAATTTTTTTTTAAATGGTGTCGCCAATTTACACTCATTAACAGTGTATGAAAGTTTCCATTGCTCCGTAATCCTTGCCAACATTTTGCACTGTGAATCCTTTTTTTTTTTTTTAAAGGAGCTAGCCGCTTTTTTTTTTTTAATTTTTAAATTTATTTTATTTTTGACTGTGTTGGGTCTTCATTGCTGTGTGTGGTCTCTAAAACATTATCATTTTCACTAAGTGCACAGCTTTCCAATGCTGAGCCCTTTCGTAAATCGCATGATTATGTGTTAAACTGTGTGCAGATAGATATCATCTCATTTAATTCTCAAGAGCTTCCCTTGCAGTTGTGCTATGCAGAGCTCCTCTTCATTCCATTGACTCTGTAGATACTTCTGAGGAAATTCTAAATATATTCTGAACTTATTAAAATTTGGCTTCATACTTCCTTTGTCAGAATATTTGCATTGATTGACAAATAATGCAAGTGCTAGTTTTCTCCTTCCAAGGACAATTTCTTTCTAGTATTTTTGGGAAAAGGGATTAGGTTTCTCTCTCTCTCTCTTTCTGTAAGGGGGTGGGTATTCTACCATGCTGTTCTTTTTTTTTTTTTTTTTTTCTGCGGTACACGGGCCTCTCACTGCTGTGGCCTCTCCCGTTGCGGAGCACAGGCTCCGGACGCGCAGGCTCCGCGGCCATGGCTCACGGGCCCAGCAGCTCCGCGGCATGTGGGATCTTCCCGGACCGGGGCACGAACCCGCGTCCCCTGCATCGGCAGGCGGACTCTCAACCACTGCGCCACCAGGGAAGTCCAGCCCCCATGCTGTTCTCTTGATAACTATTCCAAGTCCTGTGCTCCTGTCACTGCCCCGTGGGCCAAGACCCTCGTGGTTGTAGGTGGTAGATTCCCAGCTTGGAGCTCATGAGCTACACTGAAACAGGAAGGTGAATATAGAAACAGGAAGGTGAACATAGGGCTGGAGTTACCTCTCTTTTTTTCTTTTTGTTTTGTTTTGTTTTTGTCTTGTTTTTTTTGTTTGTTTGTACATCTTTAGCTTTACTAAGAACGTCAAATTGTTTTTCAAAGTAGCTGTACCAATTTACCCAACTGTCAGTGTTCTGTTTGCTCACATCTTTGTAAAAGCTTGATGTTGAAAGAATTTAAAAATTTTTCCAGTTGTGTAGGTGAGAAATCTCTTACTGCAGTTTAAGTTTTTATTTCTCTAATTACCTGTGAGGTTGATTATCTATTTTCTTATGTTTATTGGCTACTTGGCTTTTCTCTTCCGTGACGTGCCTGTTTGAGCCTTTTGCTTATTTTCTTTTGGATGATTTATGCTTTTTTTCTAGTGTGCAGGGATTCCTTAAACACTGTGTATATATATACACACACACACACATAATATCTTCTTCCAGTTTGTGGTTTTAATGATGTGTTTTAATTAATGGAAGCTCTCAATTCTACTGTAGTCTTCTATAGTTTGCAGTTTTAGTTTATTGTTTAAAAAGTCCTCCCCTACCCCTGTATCATAAATATACTCTCCTCCGTAGACCTCTGAAAGTGTTACAGTTTTGTCCTTCACATTTAAATCTTGAACCTACCTGGAATTGATTTTTGTGGATTGTGCGAGATACAGGTTGAATTTCAATACTTTATATATTGTTCCTTACCACTGTTACTCCATCTTGCAAAGTTGTACCTATGTATCAATCTTTACCAAATGATTGTGGAAATATAAGAGGAGTCACTGCACTTGAGGATCTAAAACAGATATCACTCTTCCCTTTGTCCAGGAGGGAAACTCTCCAATTGTACTTCACATTATTATTCAGATCAAGGTCAATTCTCTCATTTATTTCCATTTCCTCCCCTTCCTGCTTTGTCCTCTTATGTTCTCTGAGACCTCCCATAAGCTGAATCTTTTTTGCTCTATACCTCTCCATATCATCCTTCAGGTACACAAAGCCTTTGCAGAAGCTTTGAAATTAACCATTTGAAATTCCATTTTTCCTGGCCTTTGGTGTGAGTGTGCCTGCTTGCATTGGCAGCATATTGATTCCATTTTTCTCAGTAATAAGTAGCTTCTATACTGTGAACCAGTGGATTATGGGCTTAACTTTAGTGGTTGTGTGCACTGCCATTTGAGTGTAATTTTATGAGGTAGTGATTTATGATGTGTGAGTCAAGGAGTTTTGCTTCAATAGGGAAATGGTGTCTAAGGCTCATCTGCTTATTGTCGGATTAGTTACTCTTCTCTCGACTTTATGTTCTGGAGATGAGATGAAGGCTGCTTACTCAGAAAGGTAAACAATTATAAGCAGAAAGATCCATTCTCCAGTACTGTGGGTGAAGGGTTGCATAAGTTCTCAACCTCTGAATTTAAGCAGACCCTGTATTGAAATGGGTGAGGTGTATGATTTTGTTGAGTTTCATGCTTCCTGGAAACCCAATACTGAGAGGCTTTTATTAAACCCCAGAGAAGATAAATAGTTTCCTTTACTTCTCACTAGTTAGAGGGCACAAACTCATCCTCTAAGAAAAGCCTTCTCAGCAACCTTGTTTGTCTAGAGGCTGGGATATTTGATAAACCCAGAATGATGACTGTAAGTTGCTCTTATCTCCAGTGTCATCATCAAATGTTTTAAATATCATCATTTACTGTGTAAATGTTTAAATTTCACAAATGGAATCAAATGGTCTAGTGAGGATTATTTATGTTGAAAAACAGTGCCATATGTCCTCTACATATTTGAAAATTCTCTTAGCATATGCTGCAGAATTGCTTTTTGCACCCCCTTTCCTAGTTCCTGACACATGGTAGAAATACAGTGTCTTTACAGTGAATTAGAAAAAGGGAAGAAAGGAGATGGCAGTAGATTGCCATTGTGGCATATGAATAATTGGTTTAAAAGTTTTCCACATTCTTTTTTTTTGTTACCTCCTGTACAAAAAAAGAATTTCAGAATTCTTTTCAGAATTATTGAAACATCTGTATGTTTTTCAGAATTATCATGATTGTGTCATTGGATTGATGAAGAACATCTTGTGAATGTATATAATAACTACTCCTATTGAAGTTTATGTTTCTTATCTTAAGAAAGTGGGGAAAATCATCAGGGGAAAGAATTGGCTTACATTCCTTGGAGTCAGTGACCAAGAAATACAAACCATTAGCCAGTTGGATTATAGGAGATTGGCCACATTTCCTCAAAGGAGTTCCTTGAAGATGTAGTTGATTATAATGACGGATCTAATGTAATTCCACTAGGATACAGCTGTTGCAATAATTTATTTGAAATTAGATATATACCTTTTTAACCCGTGGGAATTCAAATGAGGAAAAATATCTAATCAGACAGGCTATCATTAATGAAAAGGTTAGGGGAACACCAGTTAGACTAATATCAAGTTTAATGTTAAAATAAGAGTGTGTGGAGACTACAGATACATACAATCACCTCCTTACAGATCTTATCCAAGCTGATTAGCAGCTAATTGTTAGTCTTGGAGGGAAAACCCTAAATTAAGCATCTTCAGTTTGCAATTTTCATTACCTTTTGAATTTCTAGTTGAGGGCTTAGTTTTCTAGGATTCTGGTTGTGGTGACATATTTTGATGATGTCTTGATGATATTGCACAGTGTGGAAAAAATATTACTTTAATGTATGATATTTCCAAGGAAACAGGAACAGAGGTGGAATCAGTACCTCAAACATCACATCCTTGAACTCTTCACTTCTAATGTTATTAACTCCTGTTAAGGCAAACAGGGCTGTGCTTGTTTGAAAATCAAAGAAAATCTTTAGTCCTTTCTAAGACTAATACATTTTTGTTATCCTTTCTATCCATGAAAGGCAATCATTCCTGACTTCTTAATCTTTTAAAAATTTATTTATTTATTTATTTTTCGCTGCATTGGGTCTTTGTTGTTGTGTGCGGGCTTTCTCTAGTTGTGGCGAGCAGTAGCTTTTCTTGTTGCGGAGCACAGGCTCTAGGTGTGCGGGCTTCAGTAGTTGTGGCACGTGGGCTTAGTAGTTGTGGCTCGCGGGCTCTATAGAGCAGGCTCAGTAGTTGTGGCACATGGGCTTATTTGCTCCGTGGCATGTGGGATCTTCCCGGACCAGGGCTCAAACCCATGTCCCCTGCATTGGCAGGCGGATTCTTAATCACTGCGCCACCACGGAAGTCCTGAGCTTCTTAATTTTTGATCCATTGGAGTTGATGCAACAGGAAATGGCCAGGAAAAACACATCCTCTCAGATTTTCACAAACTGTCAGTGTGACTTCTCTTTTTATGGAGATGTTTTGGTGTAATTTCAGAAGGTGGTTGTTAGTTATGTTGGCTACATTACATTTAGTACATCTGGGATGTGTTCACATGAAGACATTGGCTAAAAGCTGTGTCTTGGGGCCTGGAATTGACTCTGATATTGAAAAGACTGGGAAGGACATTCCTTGCTACTTGGCCTAATCTAACAAAGACACCTTCTTGGGAAGCCCAGTCAGGAATTCATTTTGGAATTGAAGAACGAGTACAGAAGTTGAACTTCTCAATTCTCGTAGAATTCTTTTCAAAATATGTTTTTAGTTCTTTCCCAAATTTCTGCCATGGCAATTATAGGTCTGAGACTATTATTTATAACCCTGGCACCAGAATTTCTCACCATGCCTCTACATTTACTTTTATTTGAGTTAAAGGAATTTGTGTAAATGACTTGCCTCTGAGCTGTCACCACTGTAAGGCCAAGACATGTTTGGACGTAATACTTGCCTCCCACGCCTCAAGGCAGAACTCAGTATTTGACAACAGGAATCAGTTCTGCTAAACTTGTGATGTGGCAATATCTAAAGTTTTCCAATCTTAAATGAGGACGATTAAGACAAACAGAACAGAATCCTGTTCCATCTCTGCCCATTCTTCATTCATGTTTAGCACCAAAGTTTGCCTTTTTTGAAAACTATGGAGTTTGAACCAATGTAGAATTTTTTCCACCTAGTTGAAGTTGGAAGGTCAATTGTGAGCCCCGGGTCCATTAGCTCACAAGTATATAATTCCAAGGACTGATTAAAATAGTGGACAAATAAGGATTTTCAAGTAGTTTATCATTTATTATTTTTGCCATTTTCTTAGTATGTGGGACGGTTTGGTATAAAGTGAGAAAGTATGTACAAAATCACCTTGTCAACTGTAACCTGTTCTGTGAGCTGAATAATATTAACACTAGCAACAACAGCATCAATTATACACAACTTATATAGCACTTACTATGTGCTGGGAACTGTTCTAAGTACTTTACATATTTTCCCCTATTTAATCATCACTGAAGCCCTCTGAGAATAAGTGTTATGATCATTCCGTTTGACAATTATGGGACTGGACACAGGGTAGTGAAGTAACTTAAGATATTCCAGTTAGTATGTGGCATAGAGGGGATTGAAATGCTGGCAGGTGTGGCTCCAGAGTTGAGAACAGAGATACAGGGAGCCCCCATTCTCCTTTTGGTGGCATTCTGAATGTCACATAGTTAGAAAATATATGCTTCTAACTGGGCCGGAAGTAGATAAGAAGAGGGTTGCTCCTTTGATTTAGATGTTTATGAATCTGATAAGCACCTGTGATTTCATCTGCCTGAAAAGAATTTAGAAATGATGGCAAGTATGGTGCTCATTTTAATTTGATATGAAACACTTCCACTGTCTGATTGGTTTTGAACAGCTTTATTCTTCTAGCAATATAAAGAGCATTTTTAAAAACAGAGGGTAAAATGTAGCTTTCTATAATATGTATCCTTTAAACTATTGCTTTTCTACCTCTTGGTTGAGTTCTTGGATTAATGTGGTTAAAAGGCTCTTACAGGGCTTCCCTGGTGGCGCAGTGGTTGCGCGTCCGCCTGCCGATGCAGGGGAACCGGGTTCGCGCCCCGGTCTGGGAGGATCCCACATGCCGCGGAGCAGCTGGGCCTGTGAGCCATGGCCGCTGAGCCTGCGCGTCCGGAGCCTGTGCTCCGCAACGGGAGAGGCCACAGCAGAGGGAGGCCCGCATACCACAAAAAAAAAAAAAAAGAAAAGAAAAAGGCTCTTACAGAGAATAAGAAGGGAGCTCATTCACATGGACCTGGGGTTCCACTTACAACAGGTTCTCTTCCAGACAGTGACACTGACTTGTACCATTTCAAGAAAAACAGTCCTGTGTTTTCATGTTTGTCAGTTTTACTTATTACAGCTGGGCCAACTAACTGTATGTCACCAGGTTAGAGTGAGAAGCAATCCATTCTTGGGTAGAGTTGAGAACCATGATTAGTGCAGCAAACTGAGGTGCCCTTTAAAGAAATTAAGCACTTCAGTCAATGTGTTCTCATGTCTTTCTCCCCAGCACACAACCTCAGCCTTATAACTGATGGGTCTAAAAAGGTCTCTCGTAGCATCTCCTTCTGCTGTAATGAGATACACAGTAAAAGCCCGTTTGATTCCAAAGAAATGTCTTATTTCATTTTTCCTCCCCTGTTGGAAGGATGCTTCTTTGGCCAGATGAAATTAATTTACTCAAAAGGCTTTCTTTGAAAAGAAAAAAAGAAATTTTCATTTCTTATGTCTTCCCTAAGTGCCCCACTTTGGTTTGACAGGGGCGAGTTGAGTTCTCTTCACTGGTAGAATAAGCTCTTAACACCTCACTATCTCTTCCAAGACTGATCATCACCTTTACTCACAACACCCCTATATGAAAAAGTCTTAGAGGAAGAAAACATGAAATAGGAGGCAATAATAAATGTCTGTGTTCTAAAAAATTTAAGTGTCAATAAATGAAAGTTGCTATAAGGCTCTGGGTGCCTGTTGAAATTCTTGGCACTGTGACATTTAGGACATACATATTTGTTCCACACTGTGCACGAGACAGCTTTGCTGGGATGATCGTCTGGGTTAGCAGGGGACGTTTGCCACGTAAACCCTCTTCCGAATCAGCTGTTTCCCCTTAAGCGCTTCCATAGGGCTTAGTATACATCTCTATTATGGAACCAAAGGTATTGCAAATTCTTTGAGGAGAGGATTGTATCTTATTCACTTAAGATAGTGCCTAAAACACACTTGGTACCTAATGAATATTGGTAGAATGGAGGGAAGATAGGACATGTCCATAAACAAGAAGAAGAAGAGCTTTTCAGACAGAGAATATGATGTGAACAAAGAGAAAGACTTAGAAAACTGTGGTCGAGGAATCATCACATAGTTCAGTTTGGTTATAATATAATGTGTGAAGACGCTTTTGGAAGCAACTGTTGAAAAATTAGAATAGGCGGGATTTCACAAATCATTGTCAAGTTGGGGGTGGTGGTTAATAGATGATCCCTTAAGTTTGGAGCCTAAAAGACCAGAGCGATGTGATCTCCTTGAAATAAATTGAATTTCTTCAGTTTGAGAGGAAAACAGGTTTAAGAGAGAAGGAATATTCCCTTCTGAAAAGTTGAGTTTGAGGTGCCACTAGAATCTCCAGATGTAGATAAGGAAATGTAAGTGGAAACAGGATGAGAGGCTCAGGAAAACAGGGTCAAGGCTGGAGGAAACACACTTGGCAGTGAGACCTGCACAGGTGATTGTGCAAGCAAGGGTCAGATGAAGTTGCTGACGGGGAGAAGGAAGCTGAGGGGAGAAGAGCTGAGGACAAAACGTGAAGGGCTGGAGAAACAAGGACAACCAAAGCATGAGAGAGGGAAGGAGCAATGAGAGCCACCTGTCTCAGCATAAAAGGGAGGCATGCTGGGGAGGGAGCATGCAATGCAGCACGGGGAAGTGGCTGGGTTTTGCCATCAAGAGTTGAGTTCAGGTCTTACTCCATCACCTGTTAGCCGCAGGATCTGCAGCCAATTACATAAGCTCTTGGACCACAATTTCCTTACCTTGGCAGTTGTGGTGTTAATTTAAATAGTTTAAACGTACAGTCTTTAAATAATACTTTAAAAATTACTCTCGTCTCTTAAAATAATAACCAGTAAACTGGAAGATTTCGAG
Source organism: Physeter macrocephalus (assembly GCF_002837175.3). Classification (NCBI taxonomy): domain Eukaryota; kingdom Metazoa; phylum Chordata; class Mammalia; order Artiodactyla; family Physeteridae; genus Physeter; species Physeter macrocephalus. The sequence continues at coordinate 73,709,798 of NC_041219.1, read as the reverse complement.
TTGTCTATATTTCTTATGTACGTGCAAGCAACTATATTGCAAAATATGTCATTTAAAAAACGTCTTGTAATCCATACAAAATTGAAGATTTAGGAATTTTTGAATTACATGTTTGATACACTATCTTTTGCCCACTGTCTTCGGAATAAAGCGCTTGCAGTTTAAATATACTTCTCTTTGTCTGATCAAGCTTAATTTTTTGAGCACCTGCTATATACCCAGCACTTTTCTAGCTCTTTTTACTGAGCCCCTGTAACTAAGGCTTTTTCTTTCCAATTCTTAGGGTATTTATTAATCTGTGTTTTCTTTAGCCACCATAAATATTCTTACCAACACTTTTGAAACAATTTAAAATGTATAGTGTTTGTGATTTTCCTAGTACAGTCCATTGAAAATACTATATTTTATTCTTTATTTCTGGGAGAAGCAAAACTATTGTTATTTTCTTGGGAAATATTTGCAAATTTTTGCCTCAGAAAATATTATGCAGTATAAAGCTACTTTTTCCATGTCTAAAATCATTGATAAAATGCATTTTAAATGGCACTTTAATGTATTGATATTTTTTCTTCTGCTAGAAAAAGAAACCATAACTTACATTTTTTTAATCCTTTTTATTAGGGTACTACATTAAGAAAAATACTCCTGAATCGGTACTTTAGAGGCGATTATGGTGTCTGTATGAACGGACACCTCTCTGGAGCCTACTGTAAATCTGCACAAGGAGGAGGCAAGACATCATTTTTTCCTTATTTTCGGATTTTTAGAGTGTGTCTGCATGCCGTGCTACTCTAGTATTTTACTTAACATAACACAAATATAAAAATCATTTAAAGAGCACTATTATCAGCCATAGCAAAAATAAGAAGATCCTGCCATTTGCGCCAACTAGGATGGACCTCAAGGGCGTTATGCTAAAGTGAACTAAGTCCGACAAAGACAGGCACCACGTGCTATTGCTTACATATTAATCTAAAAACACCAGACTCCTAGACACAAGCATCAGATTTGTGATTGCCCGAGGCAGGGAGTGGGGAGTAGGGGAATCAAGGGAAAGGGGTCAAAAGGAACAAACTTCCAGCTATAAAATAAATAAACCCAGGAGATGTAATATACAACACGATGACTATAGTTAACAATACTGTACTGTATATTTGAAAGTTGCTAAGAGAATAGATCCTGAAAGTTCTCATCACAAGGAAAATAAATTAACTTTATGAGATGATGAATTTAATTAATCTTATTGTCGTGATCATTTTGCAATATATCATATATCAAAGCATTATGTTGTACACCTTAAACGTACACAATGTTATATATCATTGATATATGTTGTTATATCTAAATAAAACTGGAAAAATAAATTTAAAAAGCACTATTAAAAACCTTTGCACAGTTTTGGGTTCATAAAACAGTGGATTTGCACATTAGAATTAATTTTGCCTTCTGACAAAGGTTTATTTGTTTTTCCTAATCACAGGAAGCTTTTCTGGACAAGATTCAGATAAGACGGGGATATCCATGTCAGATATTCAGTGTCTACTGGATAAAGAAGGTGCATCTGAACTTGTCATCGATGTTATAGTGAACACCAAAAATGACAGAATTTTTTCAGAAGGCATTTTACTTGGCATTGCCTTGCTTGAAGGAGGAAATACACAAACTCAGGTACTTGCTTACCATCATGACCATTTGCTACATTTTGCTATTTTGTATTTCATATTTACTTGTTATAGAAACCCAGGGAAAGTAATGTTTTTTCGTTAAGCTTCTCGTGACTATCCCTCCACCCAAAAACAACCACATTTTCCTTATATATTCATTTGATTTGCTGTAGTAACTACAGAGCTTCACAAATTATTCGGTGAAGCAGAACATTCCTTAGCAGCATCACTTCTAACATGCTACCAGAAATTCTGGTTTGCTTAGGGAAATTTTAGGCTTACTTTCAGCAAATTAGGACAACATTTTGACTCATCAAAGAATTAAATGTAGAAGAAAAAGAATTAAGTGCATTAATTAAATGAGGTAATATATATATAAACTCTTCGCACAGTATTTGGCATTAAAACAAGTTCCCATAACATTCCCCACCCATCTCAGGTACTTTTGCAGAAGCTCAGAACTCTACCTTTCCCTTTTGCCCCAAATCTCCCAGTCTCGTTACCCTGCTGCCTCTCCCTGCTTTCACTGGTGTGGGGAGAGAAGAACCACGTCTTCTTTCTTCGTTCTGTTTGCTCATTCACCTCAGGAGGGGTGACTTGAGAGTCATTGCTCATCTGTTCGGTGCTCTGCTCCAGCGAGCGGCGCGCTCACTTGCATGCAGGATCAGACCACTGCTTCCAGAAGGCACGCGTTTCACTTTGAAATTCCTGCCAAGTTGTGCCTGGACTCCCCCCACACCTAAAGGCAGAGCTCGCTCCTTGTGTGATCCCCAGAGTTGGGAAGTGTTCCCAGGGAACACAGGCATCATCCTCCAAGCCCTGCCGCTCACTAATCTGATATTTCTAGGTTTGCCTTGGTCAGGAAGGAAACGATGCTTACAACTAATTGGAAAATCCAGAATCCATTTTCCCTCTTCATGGCAAGCAGAAGCCACATCTAATTAAACACTAAAAAAAAAAAAAAAAGTTACCTCTAAAGATGTCTCTCCAAAACACACGATATTCTCCTGCTTAAAATCAGTCACTTTCCCTATAAAGGCAAACTCTCCCCTAGTCCATAAGATCCTTCGTGATCTAATCTCTTCAAGTTTTCCATCTTTCCTTTCTTATTCCATCTCTCCCCTCCCCCATCCTCTCTCTTGTGCACCAGCTATACTAAGTAAGCTCTTGTAGCTCCTTAGATGTGTTGTGCCGTTTCTCATGTCACTTTCTCCTCTTCAAGGACTCAACTCATGAACTTCTTTTGGAAGCCTTTTCTGATCCTATGTCCCACTGGGCAGAATTGTCCACTAGGTACTGTACGCTTCTGCTCTATCCTGCAGACATCTTCAGTAGCATTTCTACCACTTTATTGTGCCTCTTCATGAGTTCATCAGGCTCTGTCTAGTAAACTATGATTCCTTAGAGGTTGAGACCACATGTTTTCCATCTTTGCATCCCTTGTGTCTGGCACCATGGCTGGCCCAGCCTAGGGATTCAATAATTGTTCAGGAGGGAATGGCTCTATGAATGAATGGTCCGAATCAACTTCTACCTCCTTCACAAAGTCTTCCCTGTCTGGTTGGGGCCTTTGGGACCAGTCCTTTATCTGAGCTCCCATAGCATTTGTTTCTTTGATGCTCACTTGGCACTTTGCCTGTGCAGCTTTGTTTGGTTGTTATTTATATGACATCCTGTCTCTCCAGTTAAATGTCATCTTCTTTAAAGTAGGGGATCATGTCTTGTTCTTTATATCTATGGTGCTTTATAGCCATTCAACAAATATTTGTTGATGTGGATAGCATTCAATGATTTTTGTGTAAGAAAACCTTCTTTTAAGATGGGTTATGACGGTCTCATTTACCAGCCTTACACCCTTCGGGTTTCTCACTTATCTACATCATTGTGTAACCCAGATGTCAACTGTGTGCTCCTGGCCCTAAGAGGTCTAGTTGAGGTCAACTTGAATCCTTGCCCTCCCCAAGACTTCTGCCAAAATCCAGGAGGGGTCAGATTCTCATAGTCTCGCTGGCCACTAATGTCTTGCTTTCTTATTAGTTCATGGGCTGTCTTGGCACGCAGCTTCTGTAGTACTGAGGTAGGAATCTGGTCCCCTTCCTTAATTTCTATCCTCCTAGCTACATAAATCAATTTATATGTTTAATATACTTTATTAGAGAATGGTTGAGGGGGAGGATAGAGGAGGTGGTTAGATTACAATTTCAAATTGCACGCTAATAATAGCGACAATGAAAATAATACCTCCACCAAGTGCTATTCTTGGTGCTTTCTGTGTAATAACTTGGTTAAACCTCACAAACAACCTGTGCGGGAACTTGTGTCCTATCTCATCTTAACAAAGAAGAATCTGAGATACACCTAAACTCACGTAGCTAGTTAGAGATCCAGCTAGGACTGGAACCCGTGCAGACTGGCTCCAGAGTCTGTGCTGTTAACCACTACAAAACAAACATCTCCTTTCTAAAATTTCCTTCTACGGCCTCACGCCTAGGAAGTCTCACTGGCTGATCACCCTGCATCACACCCTGGTCTGACTTCATCTCTCTGGTTCCTCACTTCATTTCTCTTCTCTGTCCTCTCACCTCTCATTTCTAGTCTCCTCCACCCCCTTCTTGGGGGAAAGTCCTTCCTCTGTCACATAGATCTGTTTATCTATCACCCGTGGCTCCCCCCAAAACCTTAGAGTTTCCTCTTATACTCTGAAACTCATGGAGGTGCTTCCCCACTCAAAGCCCACCTCTTTTGTGAGGTAAATCGTTATGCTACCTGTTGAGATTATATACACATATAAAAAACATACTGTTTATCTTTATTAAAGTCATACTGTTCAGCTTTATAGAGCCCTGGTTTTTAGAAGTCTATGTAAATCATCTGATATTTTGAGCTTAAGGGGTTATTTTATAAATTTAGTGATTTACAGTCAGAGAATCTGGATTTAAATCCTAGCTCTACCCACTTACTACTTATATAATATTGGGCAAGTCATTTACATTCACCAAACCATATTTTATTGATCTACAAAATGGAAATAAGAATACCATGTTCATCACACAGTTGCACTGAAAGAATCAATGAGATAATATATGTCAAGGAACAACATAAATTATAAAACTTTGTTTTAATAGAACCACAAAGTTCTATAACTTCCTCATTAATATGTAGGAATCCCTTTCTAACCCCATTCTATTGAAGATATTAGGATTCAAGCATCAGCTTAATTTATGGGACCATAGAGGTCTCTGAATGCTGAATTTATCCTTTGAATTAACAGAACCAGCTTGACAGTTTCACTGTGGTTGCTATGGTTACTGTGGCTTTTTGGCCTGCTTTCTTGAGTTGTTGCTAGCCCTCCGCTTAGAGCTTCCCCCTAGTAGGTATGAAGCCAGCTTGTAAGACTTCAGGAAACACTCTGAGAATATGCATCACCCACATCACAAATTGCAGGACAGGCATCCATTTCAAGGCCGGTTGTCATTAGAGTCTCACCTATAAGTTCCAGGACCCATGAGTCATGGTTTCAGGAAAGCATATCTGCAGGAGCCAAACTCCCCAAAATTGACTGTTTAGATATATTGGATTATGGTCAATTCTAGTTGATCTGGAAGTCATTATTTCTTCAGATGTTTTCTTCCCATTGTCTTTCATCAAGGTTATATAACTCTTTTTTATCAGTACAGTTCCTGGAATTATTATCTTTATTAATTTTTTTTTACTTTCTCTTGTTTGTGTTGCATCTATTCCAAGGTTTTAGTCTTAATAACTTACAATTTCCCCACCCAGTGTGAATCCTGACTTCTCTGGAGTGTATCACCTTTCCCATCTCCTACCTCTTCGGTTACTTCCTGAAGTCATTAAGCAGACCATGATTAGGGCAGATATTCTCAAGTTTCAGTATTTCCACCTCTCAGTGAGATATGTTTTATCATACTTTGGGTGTCGAATCCTTTCTACATCATTATTTACTCTAAAGCAGAATTCACTTTATACATTTTATGGTGGGCTTGCCCTAGACCCCATGCAAAGCAACGTATCTAATAAAGTACCAAAAGAATTTAGTGCCTACTTATCAGTGGGATCCTGTGAGTGAGGCTGCCATGGTAACACATTCTAAATTAAAAGTACTCTAATTTAGACAAAGAGAAAAATAACTCTTTGTAGACTCACATTTACCATCAGAATAGTGGTTGTTTTCCATGCTAGATTACAAAGTCACAAGGGCAGAGACTGTAGTTGTTTTCCCTGTTTGTCCTATCCCTTCATAGCATGGGACCTGGCACATAGTAGGCCTTCAATAAATATGTGTTGAATCAAAACATGACTTCATAATAATATAAAAATCAAAGAGCTCTTTGCATACCACTTCTTACAGTACCTTTGTAAAATTTTAAAACAAATAATCAGTAAAGATGAATTCAATAACATGAAATTATGTTGGATTTTAGTGGAAAGTGCTAAGCAAATACAAGCTATTATTAGGACACAGTAAATAGTACAGGAGACTAGCAAAGCTGTCAGTTTATGAAATAATCATGGGCAGCACATTAAATATAGACTTTTATCCACAATGCTTATGTTTATTTCAAACGTAAAAACATTATTTTCTCCCCTTGGGTATAGATGTCTTAAAATATGTTTTCTTGCAGTATTCCTTCTACCAGCAGTTGCATGAACAAAAAAAGTCAGAAAAATTCTTCAAAGTTCTCTATGACCGAATGAAGGCTGCTCAGAAAGAGATAAGATCAACAGTGACCGTTAATACCATAGACTTAGGTAACAAAAAAAGAGATGATGACAACGAATTGATGACATCTGGCCCACGAATGAGAGGTAAAGAAATAGTTGAGTATTGGGGAGAATAGAGTGAGGGAAAAGAGGGGTGACACAGTTTTTAGATCTCTCTTATGTTTTTCATCTCACTTGTCTTAGTCTAATTATTCCAGCTGTGACTCTGTTTATGGAACTCCATCCTTGAATTATTGTGGTCATGGGGTTGACCTTGAAAGAGCTCTGTAGGGCCAAGCTCAAGCAAGGGGTTATCAGTGCAAAGCAACAAGTGACATGAAAACGTTTGATTTCATTGTGAAATTTATGGTAAAGAACAACTGCCCAAACCTTCTGAACGTTCATGAAATTTAAACTGTAAGAACAGGAGTGACAGCACTAAACTCTATGAAAGATTTTTGGTATTTGGAATAATGAAGTCATCAGTGTAGTAAATACAGATCATCTAAATATTTACATTTTTGAAGTTTGCCCTATTTTCCCACCTTCTCGTATTCAAGAACTCTGACATTTTACATTTATCAGAAAGACAGGAGCCCTTCTAAAATTGGCTAAGCATTAAGATCTTTTTTTTTTAATATCCCAGTGCCAAGTTAATTTTTTAGTTGCTACCTCAGATTCTTTTGGGGAAATTCCTGCACCTCTTGTCAGGTGATTTTAAATTCAATTGTTAGAGAATTTGGATAACTGTCTTTTTTTTTTTTAATTAACAAGAGGAAGTTAATTCATAAATATAAGAATGCTGCTTTATTTTCAGTAAGAGATTCATCATTACATTTAAAAGAGGGAATGAAAGGGCAATTAACAGAAGCTTCTTCGGCAACATCCAGAGCATACTGTGCGTACAGAAGAGAAATGGATCCAGAAATAGACATCATGTGCGCGGGATCAGAAGCGGGAAACGCTGAGGAAAAGTCTGCGGAGGAAGTAACAATGAGTACTGCCATTGCCATCATGCAGCCGATTCTGAGATTTCTTCAGTTACTCTGTGAGAATCACAACCGGGAACTGCAGGTATTTGTTCTATTTTGTGTGAAAGCCGAGCATACAGCCTATGATTATAGGTAATTAAATTCAAATAAAACTAACAAGTAGTTTTGGAGAGAGTTTGGGAGAAATAATAAAAACAATAGTGCTCTTCTGAAATGGAAGAAACTTCGGCATCTAAGTGAAGAAAAATGAGAGGAAAATTCCTCTGTGCATGAAAAAAAATCAGGCTCCTACGGTATCATTCTTTGCATTTTCAACTCACATCTCTTTAGCCTCTGTGGGTATCATCTACCCTTAGGACTCCGGGATTTGTTAAGTAAGGTCACATTTGCCTCATCTGTATCTTTCATGGTTTTAGAAGACTGTGGAGGCTTTCATCATTCCCAACTCAGTTCATATTTCTTGAGTGAGGATACGGAGTATCTTTGTGTGTCTTCATTAGAAACAGACGTAATATAGAAGAGGATTTTTTTTTTTTTTTTGCATTTGAAGTGTAGTTGATTTACAATATTGTTTTAGTTTCAGGAGTACAGCAAAATGATTCATATATATATATATTTCCTTTTTAAAATTATTTTCCATCATACCTTATTATGAGATATTGAATAGTTCCCTGTGCTATACAGCAAATCCCTATTATTTATCTACTTTATATATGGTAGTGTGAATCTGTTAATCCCATACTCCTAATTTTTCCCTCCTCCTCCCCCCTTCCCCTTTGGTAACCATACATTTGTTTTCTGTGAGTCTGTTTCTGTTTTGTAAATAAGTTCATTTGTACTATTTTTTTAGATTCCACATATAAGTGGTATCTCTCTAGATACATCCATGTTGCTGCAAATGGCATTGTTTCAATCTTTTTTATGGCTGAGTAATATTCCAGTGTGTGTGTGTGTGTGTGTGTGTGTGTGTGTGTGTGTGTGTGTGTGTGTTACATCTTCTTTATCCATGTGTCTGTTGATGGACACTTAGGTCGCTTCCATGTCTTGGCTATTCTAAATAATGGTGCTGTGAATATAGGGGTAAGTGTATCTTTTTGAATTAGAGTTTTTGTCTTTTCTGGGTATATGCCGAGGAGTGGGATGGCTGGATCATACGGTAACTCTATGTTCATTTTTTAAGGACCATCCACACTGTTTTCAATAGGGGCTGTACCAATTTACATTCCCACCAATAGTGTAAGAGGGTTCCCTTTTCTTCACACCCTCTCCAGCATTTATTATTTGTAGACTTTTTGATGATAGCCATTCTGACTGGTGTGAGGTAGTTTGGATTTGAATTTCTCTAATAATTAGCAGTGTTGAGCATCTTTTCATATGCCTGTTGGCCATCTGTATGTCTTCTTTGGAGAAATGTCTCTTTAGGTCTTCTGCCCATTTTTCAATTGAGTTGTTTGCTTTTTTGATGGTGAGTTGTATGAGCTGTTTATATATTTTGGAAATTAATCTCTTGTCGGTTGCATCATTTGCAAATATTTTCTCCCAGTCTATAGGTTGTCTTTTTGTTTTGTTGATGGTGTCCTTTGCTGTGCAAAAGCTTATAAGTTTGATTAGATCACATTTGTTTATTTGTTTATTTTTTTTTTTTGCGGTACACGGGCCTTTCACTGTTGTGGCCTCTCCCGTTGCGGAGCACGGGCTCCGGACGCACAGGCTCAGCAGCCATGGCTCACGGGCCCAGCCGCTCCGCGGCATGCGGGATCTTCCCGGACCGGGGCACGAACCCGTGTCCCCTGCATCGACAGGCGGACTCTCAACCACTGCGCCACCAGGGAAACCCACATTTGTTTTTTTTTTGCTTTTATTTCTTTTACCTAGGAAGACTGACCTAAGAAAATATTGCTACAATTTATGTCAGAGAATATTTTGCCTATGTTCTCTTCTAGGAGTTTTATGGTGTTATGTCTTATATTTAAGTCTTTAAGCCATTTTGAATTGATTTTTGTGTATGGTGTGAGGGAGTGTTCTAACTTCATTGATTTACTTGGGGAAGAGGATTTTGTACAACAGTGAAGGTTGATACCTTTGTAAATTAATATAATCCTGGCCTTACATCTTCTTTGGTACATTTTTTGTTGTCAAATAGATGAACTTAGGTGTGCCTAGGAATTTTGGCCCCTTTGTTGTTTTGGGCATCATTTGTACATGCTGCTTATGTCACCATAGAAAAACCACATGAATGGTGACATCATTTCTAAGAGCACAAATCCAGTATTAGAGCGACAGCAGAGTTTGAAGCTGTGTTTTCTAGTAAGCGTCTAAAGTGCAGGTGTTCTGAATTGGTAAGAGAGGGTAGATTCATATTAATTGGACTGAATATCCTCCAAGGAGATGAGACCCTCAGGAATTAATGAATGGTGGAAGCCATGACTCTTGTGGACCACCCCACCACAACTTGGAGAGGGCTGCTGCAGAGCTGTCAGCAGGCAAAAACCAGAAGCTTTATTTGCAGAGGGAAGATATTGAATATGTGCCTGTGCACTTATCCTGACCCACGTGGTCTGTCCATGTGGGAAGTGGATGTGTAGTATCTGATCAAACATTTTACTGATAGGAATGTGGGATCAAACAATTTGGAAAATGCTACTTATAAAAGACTTTTGTTTCAATACGAATAAGTGTTAGAATTATTCACAATAGCTAATATGTAGAAGCAGCCCCAGTGTCCATTAACAGATGAATGGATACACAAAATGGGGTGTATACAAAAAATATAATATTATTCAGCCTTAACAAGGAAGGAAATTCTGACATGCGCTACAACATGTATGAACCTGGGGACATTATGCTAAGTGAAATAAGACACACAAAAAGACAAATACTGTGTGATTCCACTTGTATGAGATAGAGTAGTCAAAATAATGAAGACAGAAAGTAGAAGTGTGGTTATCAAGGGCTAGGGAGAGGGAGAATAGGGAGTTGTTAATAGGTGTAGAGTTTTAGTTTTACAAAGATTAAAGGAGTTCTAGAAATGGATGATGGAGATGATAGCTAAACATTATGAATATGTTTAATATCACTGGAGTGTGTACACTTAAAAACGGTTAAGAGTAGGGCTTCCCTGGTGGCACAGTGGTTGAGAATCTGCCTGCTAATGCAGGGGACACAGGTTCGAGCCCTGGTCTGGGAAGATCCCACATGCCGCGGAGCAACTAGGCCCGTGAGCCACAACTACTGAGCCTGCGCGTCTGGAGCCTGTGCTCCGCAACAAGAGAGGCCGCGATAGTGAGAGGCCCGCGCACCGTGATGAAGAGTGGCCCCCGCTTGCCACAACTAGAGAAAGCCCTCGCACAGAAACGAAGACCCAACACAGCCAAAAATAAAATTAATTAATTAATTAATTAAAAGTGACACGAACCTAATTCATACCTAATTAAGCAAATCAGGAGAAACGTAAAAGCAGGTCCAGCTCCAGGCTCAGCAGGATTTAGAGGTTCAAATATCTTCAGGAGCCAGTTTCTCTCCACCTTTCCCTCATGCTTTAAAAAAAAAAAAAAGAAAAATGGTTAAGAGTAAATTTTATGTATATTTTGCCACAATACAAAAAAATGGAGAAAAAATCACAAATGCAAACTAAAAGGAAAAAGAATAAATGGTAGAAATGAATTCAAATGAATTAAATAGTAAATTAAATTAGTGAAAATAAGTAATAAATTAAAATAAAATAAAAGTTTCCATCTTTGCTTACCCTTTCACCAGGTTTATTCCCCCATGAAATCACTCTTTTTTTTTGTTTGTTTGTTTTTTGTTTGTTTATACAGCAGGTTCTTATTAGTCATCAATTTTATACACATCAGTGTATACATGTCAATCCCAATCTCCCAATTCATCACACCACCACCCCCATCCCGCTGCAGCTTTCCCCCCTTGGTGTCCATACGTTTGTTCTCTACATCTGTGTCTCAACTTCTGCCCTGCAAACTGGTTCATCTGTACCATTTTTCTAGGTCCCACATATATGTGTTAATATACAATATTTGTTATTCTCTTTCTGACTTACTTTACCCTGTATGACAGTATCTAGATCCATCTACGTCTCAAAAAATGACCCAATTTCGTTCCTTTTTATGGCTGAGTAATATTCCATTGTATATATGTACCACATCTTCTGTATCCATTCGTCTGTCGATGGGCATTTAACTTGCTTCCATGACCTGGCTATTGTAATAGTGCTGGAATGAACATTGGGATGCACGTGTCTTTTTGAATTACGGTTTCCTCTGGGTATATGCCCAGTAGTGGGATTCCTGGGTTCTATGGTAATTCTATTTTTAGTTTTTTAAGGAACCTCCATACTGTTCTCCATAGTGGCTGTATCAATTTACAGTTCCACCAACAGTGCAAGAGGGTTCCCATTTCTCCACACCCTCTCCAGCATTTGCTGTTTGTAGATTTTCTGATGATGCCCATTCTAACTGGTGTGCGGTGATACCTCATTGTAGTTTTCATTTGCATTTCTCTAATAATTAGTGATGTTGAACAGCTTTTCATGTGCTTCTTGGCCATCTCTATGTCTTCTTTGCAGAAATATCTGTTTAGGTCTTCTGCCCATTTTTTGATTGAGTTGTTTATTTTTTTGATATTGAGCTGCATGAGCTGTTTATATATTTTGGAGATTAATCCTTTGTCCGTTGATTCGTTTGCAAATATTTTCTCCCATTCTGGGGGTTGTCTTTATGTCTTGTTTATGGTTTCCTTTGCTGTGCAAAAGCTTTCAAGTTTCCTTAGGTCCCATTTGTTTACTTTTGTTTTTATTTCCGTTACTCTAGGAGGTGGATCAAAAAAGATCTTGCTGTGATTTATGTCAAAGTGTATTCTTCCTGTGTCTTCCTCTAAGTGTTTTATAGTGTCCAGTTTTACATTTAGGTCTCGAATCCATTTTGAGTTTATTTTTGTGTATGGTGTTAGAGAGTGTTCTAATTTGAATCTTTTACATGTGGCTGTCCAGTTTTCCCAGCACCACTTACTGAAGAGACTGTCTTTTCTCCATTGTATATCCTTGCCTCCTTTGTCAAAGATAAGGTGACCATATGTGCGTGGGTTTATCTCTGGGCTTTCTATCCTGTTCTGACCATAGGTGCATGGGTTTATCTCTGGGCTTTCTATCTTGTTCCATTGATCTGTGATTCTGTTTTTGTGCCAGTACCATATTGTCTTGATTACTGTACCTTTATAGTATAGTCTGAAGTCACGGAGTCTGATTCCTCCAACTCTGTTGTTTTCCCTCAGACTGCTTTGGCTATTTGGGGTCTTTTGTGTCTCCATACAAATTTTAAGATTTTTTGTTCTAGTCCCATAAAAAATGCCATTGGTAATTTGATAGGGATTGCATTGAATCTGTAGGTTACTTTGGGTAGTATAGTAGGATTCTCTATGTATAGTATCATGTCATCCGCAAACAGTGACAGTTTTACTTCTTTTCCAATTTGTATTCCTTTTATTTCTTTTTCTTCTCTGATTGCCGTGACTAGGACTTCCAAAACTTTTGAACAATAGTGGCGAGAGTGGACATCCTTGTCTTGTTCCTGATCTTAGAGGAAATGCTTTCAGTTTTTCACCATTGAGAATGGTGTTTGCTGTGGGTTTGTCATATATGGCCTTTATTATGTTGAGGTAGGTTCCCTCTATGGCCACTTTCTTGAGAGTTTTTATCATAAATGGGTGTTGAATTTTGTCAAAAGCTTTTTCTGCATCTATTGAGATCATCATATGGTTTTTATTCTTCAATTGGTTAATCTGGTGTATCACATTAATTGATTTACATATATTGAAGAACCCTTGCATCCTTGGGATAAATCCCAATTTGTCATGGTGTATGATTTTTTTTTTTTTTTTTTTGCTGTACGCAGGCCTCTCTCTGCTGTGGCCTCTCCCGTTGCGGAGCTCAGGCTCCGGATGCGCAGGCCCAGCGGCCATGGCTCATGGGCCCAGCCGCTCCGTGGCATGTGGGATCCTCCCAGACCGGGGCACGAACCCGTATCCCCTGCATCGGCAGGTGGACTCTCAACCACTGAGCCACCAGGGAAGCCCCGTATGATCGTTTTAATGTGTTGTTGGATTCTGTTTGCTACTATTTTTTTGAGAGTTTTTGCATCTATATTTATCAGTGATATTGGTCTGTAATTTTCTGTCTTTGTAGTACCTTTGTCTGGTTTGGGTATGAGGGTGATGGTGGCCTCATAGAATGAGTTTGGGAGTGATCCTTCCTCTGCAATTTTTTGGAAGAGTTTGAGAAGGATGGGTGTTAGCTCTTCTCTAAATGTTTGATAGAATTCACCTGTGAAGCCATCTGGTCCTGGACTTTTGTTTGTTGAAAGATTTTTAATCACAGTTTCAATTTCATTGCTTGTTATTGGTCTGTTCATATTTTCTACTTCTTCCTGGTTCAGTCTTGGAAAGTTATACCTTTCTAAGAATTTGTCCA
>NC_041219.1:73695815-73695926 GCF_002837175.3 Physeter macrocephalus | reverse complement strand
GATGTAAGGTTAGATTGTTTATTTGAGGTTTTTCTTGTTTCTTCAGGTAGGCTTGTATAGCTATGAACTTCCCTCTTAGAACTGCTCTTGCTGCATCCCATAGGTTTTGGA
>NC_041219.1:73695247-73695721 GCF_002837175.3 Physeter macrocephalus | reverse complement strand
CTGTTCATATTTTCTATTTCTTCCTGGTTCAGTCTTGGAAAGTTATACCTTTCTAAGAATTTGTCCATTTCTTCCAGGTTGTCCATTTTATTGGCATAGTGTTGCTTGTAGTTGTCTCTTAGGATGCTTTGTATTTCTGCGGCGTCCGTTGTAACTTCTCCTTTTTCATTTCTAATTTTATTCATTTGAGTCCTCTCTGTTCGTTATTTAGTAACGTATTGTTTAGTCTCCATGTGTTTGTGTTTTTTATGTTTTTTTCCCTGTAATTGATTTCTAATGTCAGAGTGTTTAGTCTGAAAAGATGCTTGATATGATTTCCATTTTCTTAAATTTACTGAGGCTTAATTTGTGACCCAAGATGTGATCTATCCTGGAGAATGTTCTTTGCGCACTTGAGAAGAAAGTGTAATCTGCTGTTTTTGGATGGAATGTCCTATAAATATCAATCAAATCTATCTGGTCTATTGTGTCATT
>NC_041219.1:73656012-73695140 GCF_002837175.3 Physeter macrocephalus | reverse complement strand
GCACTTGAGAAGAAAGTGTAATCTGATGTTTTGGGGTGGAATGTCCTATAAATATCAATTAAATCCATATAGTCTATTGTGTCATTTAAACCTGTTTCCTTATTTATTTTCATTTTGGATGATCTGTCCGTTGGTGTAAGTGTGGAGTATCTTTTTCCATCCCCTCACTTTCAGTATGAATGTTTCCCTAGGTCTCTAGTGGGTGTCTTGTAGACAGCATAGGTATGGGTCTTGTTTTTGCATCCATTCAGCAAGCCTGTGTCTTTTGGTTAGAGCATTTAATCCATTCACGTTTAGGGTTATTATTGATATGTATATTCCTATTACCACTTTCTTAATTGTTTTGGGTTTGTTTTCGTAGGTCCTTTTCTTCTCTTGTGTTTGCCACTTAGAGAAGTTCCTTTAGCATTTGTTGTAGAGCTGGTTTGGTGATGCTGACTTCTCTTAGCTTTTGCTTCTCTGTAAAGCTTTTGATTTCTCCATCGAATCTGAATGAGATTCTTGCTGGGTAGAGTAATGTCGGTTGTAGGTTCTTCCCTTTCATCACTTTAAGTATATCATGCCACTCCATTCTGACTGTAGAGTTTCTGCTGAGAAATCAGTTGTTAACCTTATGGGAATTCCCTTGTATATTATTTGTCATTTTTCACTTGCTGCTTTCAATAATTTTTCTTTGTCTTTAATTTTTGCCAATTTGATTACTATGTGTCTCGGCATGTTTCTCCTTGGGTTTATCCTGTATGGGACTCACTGCATTTCCTGGACTTGGGTTGTTGTTTCCTTTCCCAAGTTAGGGATGTTTTCGACTATAATCTCTTCACATATTTTCTCTGGTCCTTTCTCTCTCTCTTCTCCTTCTGGGACCCCTATAATGCGAATGTTGTTGCATTTAATGTTGTCCCAGAGGTCTCTTAGGCAGTCTTTATTTCTTTTCATTTTTTTCTTTATTCTGTTCCACAGCAGTGAATTCCACCATTCTGTCTTCCTAGTCACTTATCCGTTCTTCTGCCTCAGTTTTTCTGCTATTGCTTCCTTCTAGTGTAGTTTTCATTTCAGTTATTGTGTTGTTCATCTCTGTTTGTTTGTTCTTTAGTTCTTCTGGGTCTTTGTTAAACATTTCTTTCATCTTTTCGATCTTTGCCTCCATTCTTTTTCCAAGGTCCTGGATCATCTTCACTATCGTTATTCTGAATTTTTTTTCTGGAAGGTTGCCTATCTCCACTTAATTTAGTTTTTTTTCTGGGGTTTTATCGTGTTCCTTCATCTGGTACATAGCCCTCTGCCTTTTCATCTTGTCTCTCTTTCTGTGAATGTGGTTTTTGTTCCATAGGCTGCAGGACTGTAATTCTTGCTTCTGCTGTCTGCCCTCTGCAGAAGTTGGTTCTTTAAAGATCGATAAGATTCTTATTCCCTCAGCAATATGTATGGAAAGTCCTCTAAGCTGTCATATAGTTTGCTGTAACATCTCACCTCTAGCAAGAGCATTGAGACCGTGTGGATGCTTACCCATGGCCTTTGCTGGACAGAATGCATAATCTCTCGATAGACTTGGTTCTAGAGAGGGTCCGCCACTGTCTACCGATTAGGTTCCTGCAGGGCCTCGGCTGCTTCAGCTACTGGACCACATCTGTCAGCAAGCGGGCAAGGTCTCAAAATCACTCTAACAGGTTGTGTTTCCTTCCAGAAATTTTTATGCAGATATAAGCATACTGATCTGTACGTGTAAACCTTTTAAAAAATGCACACACAATATAATGGTCTTCCACTTACTTTTATCATTTAGTAATATATCTTATTACTAAATTACTTATTACTAGATTATGTTTATATCAGTACATTTTGAAGTACCTCATTCTTATAGCTTCAAAATATTCCAGTGTTTGGATGTACATTTATTTATTAAATCAGTCACATTGTGATGGGTATGGTGCGGTTTCCAGTTTGGGCTGTTATAAGCAGTATGCCGTGAACCTCTTTGCAGTTGTATGTTAACTGAAAATATTGATAGGTGCTTCAAGTTGCCCTCCATAATGGTTGCATCATTTACTGTTTGACGCTACACTGTTTATAAGGGATCATTTAGTTGAATATTTGATTTCTTCTTTCCCTAATGAATTTCTTTCCAGTTTCTTTTTCCTTCTCCTTTTCCTACTACCTATTGTTTTTGCCCTTTGTATATAGTTTTAAGACAATGACTTTGAGAAATATTTGTTATGAGCCATACTGATAAATATAGATGCTTGGGAAAAAATGCATCTTTTATTTCTTAAACCCAGGAGAAATTTAATAAATGCAAATGCTTCCATATAAAGTGCAATTCCATCCCACATTGCCACGGGGATCCTCTCGAGTTAGAAAAACACTCATAGGGAGAGAACTGAAAACAATTAGCACAGTGATTTTTTTTTTAATGCTTCAGGTATGCTTTCTTTTGCCTTTAGAATTTCTTGAGGAATCAAAACAACAAAACAAATTACAACCTTGTCTGTGAGACCCTTCAGTTTTTGGACTGCATTTGTGGAAGTACGACAGGTGGCCTGGGCCTCTTGGGTCTCTACATCAATGAGAAGAATGTAGTGCTGGTCAACCAGACTCTGGAGAGCTTGACTGAGTATTGCCAGGGCCCATGCCATGAAAATCAGGTAACTGTGAAAGCAGTCCTTCACGCACAAGTATTCTGACCAGTCAGCGAAAGGATCAGATTGGTGAAGGAGCCAAGCTTTGTGTGCATGTAAAAGATCTTTCTTCTTGCTTTGCCAGATATTTTTACTTTCCTAACAAAACATACGAAGACTGAATTATGGACTAACAAATACTATGCCATATTTTAATTTCACCATAAAAGGAAATTCCCATGAAAATATTCCAGATAAAAATCAGAGTTATCAAAAAACGTAAAATACGTTTTTTCATCATTGATCAGTTTTCATCTTTAGTCAATCTTTCCAGGATTTGTGGCATCAACTCCCATTGAAGGAGTAGACGGTAGAACACTTGGGCTAGTAAAGCAGGGGGCACCCTGGAATTTACTGACTGTTCACATCTACATAGGTTGTTATAGGGCTACCATCACAAGCATGGATCCACCCTGGAAGGAAGAGTTTTCAAGTCACAAACATTTATGGATATTAATTGTAAAGAAGCCATTGAGACCAAATATCGGTGCTTAATATAGAAAAGTGAAAAAAGTAATTTGCTTTTCTATTGTGAATTATATGATGTATATGTACAAAAATGCACACACACATACAAGTAAATACATAGGTATGTAAAACAAAAACACAGTTATTGACATAAATAATTTGTTAGGGGCATACTTCTTCCCCCCCCCCCCGTAATATGCACGTGACATGGTGAAAGAGTTTGTGGATTTTGCACTGTATTATATTTCCCTCTCCTAGGGCAACGATACAAGAAAACCTAACTGTTGATTTAAAGTTAAGGAAATATATGCACATTCAAAGATTTGGTTTTGTTGTTGGTTAAAATCATGTATATCTATAACAGAAAACAGGTATTCTCCACTCTTGGTTTTTTACTAAATCAGGTAAGTTCTAAAAGTAGAAATTAATAATAAAATAGCATGAATCCCGTATACTCTACTTACTATGAACCCCATGCTCTGGAAGTGTGTGGAAAGAAAGAAAGTGGCTAGCAAATTCCAGAAACGATCTGCAAATTGATTCCCTCTAAGTTTATCAAACATTTTAACAATCAGAAGAACCTCAGGAGATGTAGAAGATGAATGGAAAACACCTCTCTTGGGTGTCAGGGGAGTAAAAATTTCCTTGTATGAAAGGAGAAATGAAGCCCATTCTGAAAAATAACAGTCCTTTCAGAGTCACCTTGATTTTTACTCTTTCTCATTTATCTTATGTGGGTTTCAATTTTTCAGACACCTTGACAGTGGGTGCTGTGTGGTAAGGTGTAGTTCCACAAACTCCAACCCACAAGTTCCTGATTTTCAAGTCCTATAAAATGAATTGAATTCAGAGTCCTAGCACAGTAGACACTAACCTTCAAAATACTGACATTTATCTCTCAGGATATTTTATAAGCTTTTCTCAAGTCAGATTCCTCTGTGAATCACTTAAGTTTAAGGAATCTTCTGACCTTTTCCCTCAACCACCATAATTGACAAGATGTCTCCAAAACATCAGGAGGTGCCTGTATTCCCTGTCTGCTGCCACCCAGAATGATAAACAGCATTTAGCATTAAGTAGCAGATAAATGAAGTTGCTACATCATTTCCAATAAAGTTTACTTACAAACCTTGGGCATAAGGGGCACATTCCTTTTATAAACAGGAATATTCTCTTAGCCTGGATAGATCAGATCTTAAAATTCTAAATTTAAGGAATTCCTCTAATGAAGGTCATATTAGAATTTATTGACTGAGTGTTTTACTTAACCATTGTTCTTTGAAATTCTGTTAAAATGGTTCATTGAAAAGATACCTGTTTCATACAATGTCTATCTCTGTGTTCTTCATACAAAGCCGTTTAACTAATACTAATCAACCAATAGTCAGACTCTATGCAAAAGAATAAGTTAAAGTTAAACTTTTGACTTATCTTAGACTTAATCTCAAAGTTAAATTTTAATTATATTTTAAAAGTCGAAAGGCTAAGGTGATTCTGTAATTTTATGTCATGGCTTCTAGTGCACTTATATCATAAATAGAGTGTTATTTTATAAACATTTTGTTTTCTAGACATGTATTGCTACTCATGAATCTAATGGGATTGATATCATCATTGCTTTGATTCTAAATGACATAAACCCTCTTGGTAAATATCGAATGGACCTGGTGCTCCAACTAAAGGTAGAGTAAATCCACTATTCAGGGGTTATGGGGGGAGTGACATTCTCTATATAAAACTCCCTTTCAGAGTTGACTCTCAATCTCCAAGTAGGTCTTGTAAAAAGCAAGGTATTATCGTATTTTCAACTAATGAATTGGCAGAAAGGGATAGTAAAAGCACAGTGAGCACTAAATTCCTGATAAAGTGTCAAATAAGATTTGAGGTAATGTTAGTTGGAGGGTACTTTACTGGAAGTTTTTTTAAGCAGCCACTTTGTTTTGCTGCTTTTCTTCTGCTTTTATTTTCTATTTTTCATTATATAGAGGAGCAAAGGTTCTGAACATTCACTATCCCATATATTTTTAATTCGTCTTGACTACAGAATTCTATCTAGCAAGTCATGATTAATGAGACTATGTCAGAGGAGGGATGCATTTTAGTTTTATGTCTCTCTACTTTCTAAAAGTTGTTTTCTTTTATTATATATTAGAATCTTATCTTTTTCCCCAAATAAGCTAAGTCATTTTCACACTCCCTTTGAGGAGGTGCTTCAACTTAAACCATGTGCATACTTCCCAGCAGTTCCATTTATCAGAGGTCAGGAGCACAATGGCATTTTGAAAAAAATTTCTTCAACTTTTGTTCAAGTAGAAACAGATAATTGAATATACACAAGAAACTAAATAATCCCAAATATAAAGGCATGCTATTCAATTGAGATGAATTATTAAAGACCACATATGTTTAGTGTTAAACAGGTTTAAAAATCATTGGTTAAATAAAATTTTTCTGTAAAGACAGGTCGATCCAATATCATAGCGAGAATAAAGTTTAACTTTTTAATGGGTAAATTTATGACCAAGAAGAATAGAAATGATATTTCTATAATTATGTTTCTAAATATAGATTTAGATATATAATGGAATATATATTATATATATATATCCTACTTATGTGGAGATTGTGCTAATGGCTCTTAATGAGCAAACAAAGAGATAAGTTCACTGTTTTCATTTGCAATATATATAATCTTTGGGTATTTATCTTCATAGATCAGAAAGAAGGTGATCCGTATGTAGATTGAACGTGTGTCCTTTTCCTAATTAGCTTCATGCTTCATTTAGTAAAAACAGCCTAGGCCTATATAACAGACAGCTTGATTTGAATTACTAGAAAAAAAATTATTATATCTTGAATTCATTTTTAACCATAATTCATAAAGAAACAGGCTTTTTAAATCCTTTATTTACCTAGAGACTATACCTTTAAATCTCTCTCTCTCTCTTTCTTTTTTTTGGCCATGCCACGAGGCTTGTGGGATTTTAGTTCCCCAGCTACAAGGATTGAACCTGGGCCCTCGGCAGTGAAAGCGCAGAGTCTAACCACTGGTCCTCCAGGGGAGTCCCTAAGTCTCACTCTTAATTGACATAACTTAATGGGGGAAAATACTGAAGGATTTATCAAAGTATAGGCATACAGATTATTTACAAATCCAGACCTATGTAAAAAAGCCTAAATTAAATGATGGGGTATGACTTAACAGTACAAAGATACTCTTGGCTACTCAAATGGAAATCTTTTTTGAAAAAGGGTCATTTAAAATTTCATTTATGTTTCTAGGCATAATTTATATATACCTTTTTAAAATATGACAGTTGGCTAGATCAAGGTATGTATAAAATACAAAATGAATGAATTTGACTTGAAATATTCATAGTTTTCTACTTAAAGAAAGAGGTGAGTGTACATTTCTAAACAATCCATGAGGCTTTGTACATAATGGCCAATATGAGAACAATGTTTGTAAGACAGAATGATATAGTGTATTGGCAAATTTTAGAAGGTATAGGTAGTATGCTTTTAATTATAAATTCTCCAGAACATTATAGAGTCCATATTAAAAATGTTTAGGTTTTATTTTATACCATTCACCATTAAATTTAATTACTTAACCAGTTATAATTTTAAGTATATTTAACTTTACTAATTTACTATACCATTTTATGAATTTTCTCGTACATATATCTTGTCCCTTTTAATTTATATTTCATAACTGATCTGGGACTATAAAGTGCTGAATTTATAAATAGGTAGGTTTTTTTGTTACTATTGTTGGTTTTTTGTTGTTTTTTTTTTTCTTCTAAGGACTCCAGCTTCCTTTGGAAGAAAATCCTCTATTAACACACATGAATTTGATTTCTTAGCATATATAGGCTCTTGTACTTTCAAACTGATTCAAATTTCAGTAAGTCATTTACAAGATTTCTATTCCTCCAACATAGTATGAAAAAGATTGGTCAGAAAAAATACCATATTGCCAATAGCATTCTGAAATTGGATGTATTTTTAAGCTATTATGTATTGGGCCTGCTGAGTGAGGTTCATTAGAGAGTACCGTTAGCGTTGCCAGGGTTTTAGTTTTCAATTCTATGGGGTCAATTAATATTGCTCTAAGGATCTAAGCTCTCCACTAACACTGGAGCCTTATTTTTTTAGGTATGTTGTTTATATGGGATGTTCGGTTATAAAAAAGGAATTTTAGGATTAGTACAAATCTGTAAAAGTTGAAAATGGAACAGAAAAAATAATGCTACCTTTCCCACAAAATCCTAACATCTTTTTAGGATGGGTTAGTGACGTTGGCATCATCATCACCATCACATTATCATCATCGTTACTAATATTAGCCATTTAATCAATGGGCTGTATTTCTGAAAGAAAAATAGCTGGGTAGAATTTGGTATTAAAAACATCCAGTGGGGCTTTCCTGGTGGCGCAGTGGTTTAGAGTCCGTCTGCCGATGCAGGGGACGCGGGTTCGTGCCCCGGTCCGGGAAGATCCCACGTGCCGCGGAGCGGCTGGGCCCGTGAGCCATGGCCGCTGAGCCTGCGCGTCCGGAGCCTGTGCTCCGCAACGGGAGAGGCCACAACAGTGAGACGCCCGCGTACCACCAAAAAAAAAAAAAAAAAAAAAAAAAAAATCCAGTGTAATTAATTTACACAACTTTAACAAAATTTGTATTGTGGATGCCTACATCACCAAACAACTGATTCAATTTAAGTTTTCATCCCATAAGATGTTAATTTTGAGTCACTAAGAAGCATCTTAGAGCCATTTGACTCTGCGTGTGTGGAGGTTGAGATTTATCTAAGTGAATATTACAAAAACACTATAGAAATATCTCACAGGTCCTTTTTATCATCTTGCAGTTTGCCAGAATTCTAGGGCAGTGCTATTGAAAACACAGTATAAAGAAACATCATTCCAGGGACTTCCCTGGCGGTCCAGTGGTTAAGACTTCACCTTCCAGTGTAGGGGGTGCAGGTTTGATCCCTGGTTGGGGAACTAAGATCCCACATGCCTTGCGGCCAAAAAACCAAAACTTAAAACAGAAGCAATATTGTAACAAATTCAATAAAGACTTAAAAAAAAAGAAACATCATTCCAAATGTTGAGGATATTGTACTTTGTGTTGCAAGATGGTGTATAACTATGTTGTACCCGTTTTGGATAATGAATTGGCTGTATCAGAAACATTTTTGATTTCTATAGGTAAGCATGTTTGAGACAATATATTTATAAACTAAATTAGAAAACACCAAAGACAACATAAGCTGTTTTTATTCTCTATTAAACAGAAATAGAAAATATTATTCTTCTACAACCCAGATGGAAAAAATGTTGCATATATACTACCATGTAGGGAGACTAGTAAACCGTTATCAATAAATATTTTGTTTCTAACTCATGAATTTAGAATTTTATAGATTAATTTTCACTAATTATTGCTCAAATTTTTTTAAAATTTTGATTTGCTAGTGTGTGTTAATGTTTCATGTTAAAACAATTATGCTAAATTCTTTGTAAATTATATGCCATTTTTGTGAAATATGTCATTGATACTTGTGTCTTGTTAAAGTTTCATCATAGAAATGCCTATTTAGGAAATAGTCAAGGAAGATATGATTAGATTTTAATGCATTATATATAAACTCAATTTTGTGTTTAAAATTCCTTTTCACCAATATTTAAAATATCCTTTGTAACAACATATCTCTCATATTCATTATTTTTATTTTGTGTTAACAATAAAGTAAAATACTCTATTTTAAAATGTTAATAAGCCAAACAAAATTAGCCGTTTAAAATTCTGCTTGATTTAAAAAAAAAAATAGTCCTGATAATCTCAATTAAAACAAATAGAGGGGATCATTAATCCATGAAATAGACCTTTCATGTGTATCAACTCAATCTGTTTCTCTAGAACAATGCCTCCAAGCTTTTGTTGGCCATCATGGAAAGTAGACATGACAGTGAGAATGCAGAAAGAATTCTATTTAACATGAGACCCAGAGAACTGGTAAGAAAACTTTTGAAAGCTGTGTTAATAATGTGTAACCTAAAAGGGACAATTTATAGTATGCATGTCAGGGGAAAAGTCTAGTGGCTTTCACTGCTCTACCAAGGCACGATGGCACATCAAGACCTGCTAGTACAAAAAGCTCAGAAGCCCCATGAATAGCGAAGGCCTGTGTGATTTGGGTCCTTATTTCTTCATTGGCTTTATCCACTTTAAGTGCTTTTCTTAACTAGATTTTCACACTTACCTAACGTATCTGCAAATTATTTTTTGCCAGAAAGAAATTTTGCTTTAGTTTGTGTATTGGAATATAGGTGAGGAAGGTATATAAAAATGTTTGTACCCCTCAAAAATTTTATTTATACCTCTTTCTGAAAATAAAAACAAAATAAATATCTTTGGTAATTGTTCTTATTAGTAAAATGTTACACAGTACTCAGCCTAGAGGAAACTGTGTGGAGACCTCCTGGGAATTGCACAGAGATCATTAGTGTGTCTTCCTGTTGTAGAAGTTACATTTTCCTCCTCACTTGTGACATGGAAATTATGAAGAAATATCGTCATGCTTTAAAATCATTGGGTTTCAAAAGCATTGAGAACATTCTCAAACCGTATGAGCCAGTGCCCCAATGACTTAAGGCCCAGTCTTATAAACACCACTGTTGGTGCTATGGGGAAACCTATGAAGGCACTCTTTTGCTCTCTTTAATAGTAAGGGATGGATTCAAAGAAGGCAGATAAAGAGAAAGATAAGATGCAGTTTGATTTAACATACATTTAATGAGAGCATAGGACCTGCAAAAAACAAAAACAAAAAACTCCATCCATGGAAGCCAGTGGGCTAAGAGGAGCAAGGCATTCCTTATCCTTACAGTTAAATGGGGCAGTGAGTTATATATTCATTCGACAATATCTCTGCACAATACCCCTTTGAAAATACCATTTCCTTTGCCTACAACATTTTTATCCCATCATCTACTTCCTCCTTGTGACCTACCCTCAACTTCTTGCCTGAGTTAGTGGCCCTGCCCTGTGCTTGCTGAGTGCCTCACAGTTGTGTTGGCCTCTTGATTGGCTGACAGTAAGTTCCCTGAGGGCAGATACTCTGTTGTATCCACTGTTGGGTCCTCAGGGCAGAAAACGGTGTCCAGCACCATGTGTTCTTGTTATTAGTGGGCCCTTAATAAATAATGGATGCTTATCAGGGTTCCAACATCTCCCAGTTGATGGGAACTTTGGCACAGTCAACATTAAAAAACCAAAGCCAAATTTTGCAAAGAAAACAGGGAATATTGTAGGAAAATACTTCCATATTCATTTAAATACAGATGGTTTCCTTGGCTGTTTTCATTTAGAATTCTTTTATACTTTTCAAGTCTTAGGAATCATTCCAAGGTTTAATCCCACCTCATAGATGATGTAAATGCATGTTGTTTGTGGCATTTCAAGCCTTCTTGTTCCCCTTTGTTTTTTGATAGGTGGATGTGGTGAAGAATGCCTATAACCAAGGATTGGAATGCGATCATGGGGATCATGAGGGCGGAGATGATGGTGTTTCCCCAAAAGATGTTGGACACAATATCTATATTCTGGCCCATCAGGTGTCACATTTTATATCTTTATATTGTTTTGCTAATCTTATCAATCATGTCTTGTGTCAACGCTTGCTATCATATTTTCAAGTTCTGGTCCCTCCATTTTTTCAGCACTTGCCTTCATTGCTCTGGGTCAAGGAGAAGAAAGAGCTCCTAGAATGCCTGATGGTACCTCCAGGGCTGTGCTAGGGGCTGGTGCACAAGAAAGCAATACTTAGTACCAAAAACTGGGCCAGCAGGGAGGAGACAATCCCATGTCAGAGCCTGAGGAATAGGTAAACCACAGCAACAGATGGAAGTCTTGAAGGCGAGAGGAAAGAGGCTACTGAGAAGATAGAGAGTATGAAGTAAGGGATTGCATTCAGGTCAAAACAGGCTTCTGGCCTCTTTGAATTGTAGGTTGGCGTGTTTCCTGCAGAAGCTCTAAAGTGGCAGCCTCTAACTGGGTTTTATTGGACTTCTAATAAATATAAGGCTAAATTTACAGTCTTTTGAAGGAAAACCATTTCTATTTTCTAGTAACTCGTGAAAATGGGTGCTTGATAAATTTTATTTGATAAATTTAATTTCATTAACCTGAAGATCAGCTTTAAATTTGCATCTTCTAATGCAGAGTTTTTAGAAGTTAAAAAATTGAAATGACATATGCCCATTTGATTTTATCTATACAGCTCTCATATTCTTACAGGATGAAGTCCAAACTTCTAGACTTTCCCAATCTCTCCTTCTAGTCATTTTCTCCCACCGACAATCTCTTCCTTTTCCTGCTTCCCTGTACATCTTACCAGATAATTGAACAAACATTGGTAGCTATAAGTAAGACTCTGAGTAGATTAAATTTTTGTTTTTAAATTTTGCCAGTTTTATTGAGATGTAATAGACATACAGCACTCTGTGAGTTTAAGGTGTTAAAAGTTTCCTCTTTAGACAGTTATTGCCCTTCTCTGTCCTTTGTATAACTGCCTAATGTATGTAACCTTGAATATAATTTATACAAAAAAATTCAGGGAAGGAGTCAAATTCTAAAAGATATTAATACAAGAAGCTGGTATCATTTTGTAATATAGTTGCACCATTGAGAAGATTTTTAGGTCTCTCACAGTATAGCGAAGTGCACATATAGAACAGCAAAAGGTGAGGGCAAGTGGGTTATAGCTAGGAAGACAAGAGAGAATTTTAGGTATTGAGGAACTGAAAGTTAAGATGAAGGGCACACTGAAAGAAGTAGAACACAGAGATTTAGGATGTGGAAAAGAAAGTGGGGGGAAGAAAGAAAAGGAAAGAGAGAGAGAGGGAGGGAGAGAGAAAGAAAGAAAGAGAAAGAAAGAAAAGAAAGAAAGAGGAGGAAGGAAAAGGAAGGAAGGAAAGAAAAGAAAGAGAAAGGAAGGAAGGGAGAAAGAAATTGGGTGACAGGAATTGAATCAAGCTAGAGAAGGACTGTCCAGAGTCTGAATGAGAGTAGAGAGAAAAAAAAAAAAGCACGAACTGAGAATTAAAATCATATTGGCTTCTAGAATGAATATAGAAATACAGTGACACAGCATGGGTACATGATCAAGAGTTATTTCAGAAGCTGTAGCACTGTGGGAGGAAAACGGCAAAAAAAGAGAAGGCAGAATGAGCAGTAATAAATTTTAGAAGAAGGAAGTCAGGGAATACAGCCACCCATGTTCTTTTTTGACTGAAAGCTAGTCTTGCTCTGTCTGGAAAGGTTATCCCAGCTACACAAGCAAGACCTGACCCTGTGTCTTTTAAGTGGGAAATGAACAACCAGACCAGCCAAGTCAGACCTAGAACAAATAGAGGAGTAGATGTTGGAGCCAGATCACCTCATACCCATGAAGAAAACGTTTAAAAACGCAGTTTCGTGTTACTAGTCATAATATGAGTAACAATAAAAAGATCAACGTCAAGAAAAGACCTATGTTAGGTCAGTCCAGTTTTAAGCGGATTAAGTATAAGAGTAGAGAATACAGATTTTTTTTAAAACAGGTTAAGGTGAATGTCGAGAAGAGTGGAGAATAAGGATAAAGAATGCAAGTGCTAGTCATGGATTGAAAGATAACGATTTAAAATGTGAAAGAAGTTAAAAATGAAGACAGCATAAGGTCGATGATTTTGATGGATTTGAGTTTATGAAACTGCTAGGAGAGAACAGATTAAATTCAACGATGATGGTGGAATTGTCCAAGGAGTGGGAATTCAGAAGCAGTTAAAAAAAAAAAATAACAAGGGGTTAAAAACAACTTACTGGAATGAAGAGATGAAACAGTGGATGTGAAAATGGTCTGAATGGTTATCTAGAGGTTTCTGAATTTCTGAAAACCAAAATATTAGAAAAGTGGTAGTTTGCAGAGCTGGGATGGTACAATACAGAGATACATAAATAAAGCCAGTCTTCAGGAAGAGGGAGAATGTCAGACTGAGTGAGGGGAAGAAAGAGATTCGGAATTGCTGAATACTTAAGGGCTTGTGGTTAAATTGTAAGAGTGTAAACATGAAACGAGAGTCCCTAGGAGTCCCTTCTAGGAACTCAAGGAAAGGACAGGAATGGCAAAATATATGCAACCCTATATGTAACCAGCAGTGTAGTTAAGCAAAGGTCTGCTCACTTTCTTACACTGACACAGGAAGTTGTTGCCTTGCCACTTTATAAATGTGTTCTCTGTGAGGTGACTCCTCCCACTAATTTTAATGAAAAATTCAGTTTTCACCCCCAAGAGAGCCCACTGTGCTCTTTTGATCTTTCCACAAATGACTCCTTTGGCTTTCTTTAGGCCAGGATATCGTGCTGGTTTCTTAGGAGGCCAAAGATGGTTGCTGAGTTCCTTATGAACCTGTTGTCCAAATAGCCCCCATACTGAGACACCAATGCCAGAGACAGTGGTTGTAAACACTGCTTCAGAAGTAGCCATGTAGCTGTGCTCCAAGAGTTTTCTTGCATCCAGGTTTGGCTGTTTTCATTGCAAATGCAGAATCATTTGGCTCCGGCATGCTAATGACCATGCGGATTGATTTCTGCCTTTGCACAGTTCAGTAATTCCAAAACTGAGGTTCAACTTCCTCCTTGTTTTACTATAATCATCTTTTGTACAGACAGTTTATTTTGGTGCCCTCAGACTTTCAATTTTTGTTGTTACTCTTTTCATGGTAGTGAGGTAGTTCTGCTTTTTCCACCGTGACATCCTTTTGGCCCTTCCTGTGGTTGGTGTTACAAGAAAAAAATAATGCTTCTTGTAAGTGTCTTGTCTGATCTACATAGAACTATAAATACATCAAAAAGGGAATTTCTTAAGTTCTAATACCATAGTGTCTTGCAGAGAATTTCCTTAAAATTTAGCTGTGTGTCCATTTTAGACTTTCTGTCCTCCACATGCTCTTCTCATGCGTCTCTGTCTCCTCTCTGCTGTAGTTTTGATCTTTTATATTCTGCTTTCTTCCTGTTCCTTCTCTTTATTCCTGTCTTTCTTTAGAACAATTACTGCCTGCAATCTAGAACATTGCTCAGTACTTTAGGTTAAGTTTAACATATAATTCATATTGTTTCTTTGATTCCATGTAGCGATTTCTGTTTTTCTGAGACTTTATTTTAGTTTAGTTTCATTTCTTCCTCAGTTGTGCTGAGATATAATTGACATATAATATTGTATAGTTTAAGGTGTTACAACATGTTGATTTGATACATTTATATGTTGCAAAATGATTACCACCATAGCATTAGTTAACACCCAATCCAGTAACATAATATCATTTTTCTTTTGTAGTGAGAACATTTACTATCTACTGTCTTGGCAACATTCAAGTTTATGATACACTATCATTAGCTATAATCGCTGGGCTGTACATTAGATCCTCAGAATTTATTAATTTTATAACTGGTAGTTTGTACACTTTGACCCCCATATCTCCCTCTTTCCCCCACCTCCCAAACCCTGGTGACCACCGCTCTACACTCTTTCTCTGAGTTTGTCATTTTTAGATAGCACATCTAAGTGATATTATACAGGATTTGTCTTTTTATTTCACTAAGCGTAAGGCCCTCAAGTTTCATCCAGGTTTTTGCAAACAGAAGGATCTCCTTTCTCATGGCTGAATAAGATTCCATTGTATATCTATACCACATCTTCTTTATCCATTTATCCATTGACAGACAGCTACGTTATTTCCATATCTTGGCTATTGTGAATAATGCTGCAATGACACCCTTTATTTCAATACCTACTAGAATTAAGTATAGGGAGAAGTGTTATGTGCTTTTCAAGATGGGGAGAAATATTATATAGCAAGCCTGTGGAAAGCAAAAATATCTCCTGGCTTTTAAGGTGAGAAAGAATGGATCCCTTTCATTGGATATATGAAATTATTTTTTAAATATAGGCTTTAAATTTTTTCATCAGCATTTCCCCATGTCATTAAATAGTCTTTGAAAATGTAATTTTAATGTCTGCGTAATTGTTCATTGTTTGAATGTACCGTAATTTATTTAATCACTCTTTATTGTTAGACATTTAGGTTTCTAATGTTTTTGATATTATAAATTACTCTATGATTAACATCCTCATACATTAATCCTTTTCTGCTACACTGACCATTTGCCTAGGATAAATTCCAAGAAGTTTAATTACTAGGTTGCAGGGTAGTAACTAACTATTTTATGGTTCTTGATGCACATTATAAAATTGTTTCTCACAGTGTGATGGTAGTCATCTTACTGAATCTTAAAATTATTACCATTTAAAAAAAGCTTCACCAAGTTGATAGTGTCAGGAACATAGTGACCACTCAACACATGTTTGTTGAATGAATTAATGAGATAGATGAAAAGGGATCTCATTTTAATTCACATCTTTTGGATTACTAATAAAATGGACTGTCTTTTAATATGTTCTTTGGTCATTTCTATTTATTCTCTGAATTACTTGAAAATGTGTTTACCCATTCTTCAGTTGGGGTTCATTTTTGTCTTAGTGAACTTTAATTAAGGTTAATAAATCTTAGTCATAGTAGTTAGATCTACTTCATCCTGGTTCATTTGCTTTTTAATGGTTTAATGATAGTTTTCTTCCACCACCTTGAGGTCTGTTAAACACTTACCTAGATTTTCTTCTAGTGTATAATGAATTCAGTTTTTGCTTTTAATTATGTATTTTTTCCGTGTCATAATGCAGGAATAATAAAAAGGTAAGTTCTTGTGTTAATTTATCTCTAAAGACATAGTCCAAGGTTTAGTCCAACAGCGGTTCGTGGGGGAAGGGTTTGTAGTAGTTATGTGAGTGTGGTGTAGGGCATGTGCGACCTTTACTGGAAGAGATCAGGGTCAAAAATCCAAACCACCTTCAGGGCCAAACAAAAATGAGTGATATGGGGGCAGGTGAGGCTGGGACGATGGGATGATAGGGTAAAGCTGTTGCTTACCTCTTCTGACTTTCCAACTGGGCTTGCAGGCTCTGAATTTCCTCTTCTTTCACTATTTCAAAAAGTCTGAATTTTGAAATTTTAAAAAATGTGAAAGCTCCTAATTTTTAAAAATTGACAACTCATTCAAAAATTTTTGAAACACTGAGCAGTCGAAGCAAAACTCACCAGCAGGCAAAATGCAGCTCATGAGCCATAGTTTGCCACTTGTAGAGTAAAGGATCTAAAGTTCTCATTCTTTTTTTATTCAATTGCATGGACTTTTGAGTGCTTTACCAGATGTCAGGCACTGTACTAGATACTAGGATACAGT
Organism: Physeter macrocephalus; assembly: GCF_002837175.3. NCBI lineage: Eukaryota > Metazoa > Chordata > Mammalia > Artiodactyla > Physeteridae > Physeter > Physeter macrocephalus. The sequence continues at coordinate 73,678,652 of NC_041219.1, read as the reverse complement.
AGTGAAGGAGACCAACAAGAGATCAGCTCTCAGGGCATTTACATTCTGACTGGGAGCAGTGACAAATAGACGAACCAGAGGTAGCAGATAGTGACACAGGCTATGCAGTGAATGAGAAGAGGGTGTGATGAAAGACACTCAGGAGGTGCCGTTGTAGACTGGCTGATCAAGAGGGTTTTCTCTGGGGAGGTGAAACTGCAGTTAGATCTAAGTGAAAAAGCAAAAGTCAGCAGTATATAACGGGGCAGAGTGCGGGAGCATCCCACAGATGGCTGGAAAGTGGCGGTGAGCTTGGCATGTTTACAGGAATAAAAGACTTGTGTAGCTGGACCTTCAACCAGCCACCAGCACTTGAACACTATAATACTCACAAACACTGCACCCAAGGCTCATTTATTATAAGATAGTCATTCAAGAACATTTATTGAGCACCTCTTATGTCAGGCATTGCTTCAGTTGCTAAGATAGAAAATGAATAAAGATGCCATCAAAACGCTCACAATTGAGTGTGTCTTGGAGGGAGGAGAGGGAGACAGATAAATCGTTATAACTGAATGTACTTAGGTTAAAATGGAGGTGTGCGCGAGACACGCTTCCCTGAGGAGTCAGGAGAGAATTCATGGAAGAGGTGACACTTGAACTAAATCTTGAAGAATAGGGGGAAGGGGGAGAACATTCCAGGCAGAGGCAATGACTTATGCACCATAGATATTTTAGAGAAAGGAAATATTGCATGAATGAGTGAATGAATGAGTAGGACATGATATACTTTAAAAATTTAGTATTTTATAATTTAAGTATTATAATAAAAAACTGAATAAAGATATTTTACTGTTATCATCATCATCAAATATCATAAAATTAATGATATTTTTCCCCAATGGAGTGTAAATCCTTGTGCACAGAGAGTTATTTTTTTCTGTTCCTGTGTCAAGTATATACCTAGCTGTGGCAGATACTCAAAAAGTTTGGGGGAATAATTTCTTGTAAAAAGGCATGTGTGCTGAGAATATTTTTATATAATGCATGTACTCTGGAAGATTTATAGAATCCTACAAAATAGATATTAGCATTCTGGCAGTCAAGGATCTTATTCAACTGCTATGGACTTTCTTTTTAATTTTGTAGTTTATTCGATGCCAATCATGTCAGCAAACCCTACATAGATAGGACCCTATGATATCTTCCCTCGTCAGGAGCTTTTCTTATTTTCATTCATGATGCCACCTTTCTGCTGAACTAATATCTCCTCCTGTTCTTAAAATTCATTTAGTATTACCTTAGTTCCTCTAAACTTCAAATTGAAACCTACTTACCCCATTTCCAGTCAACAATGATCTTTCTTTATTTTGAGTTCTTATATCTATTATGTTCACCCCAAACTGCATACATTCTTTCACACTAGCTTGTGCTGTGTATAATTCTAGAGTTGTTCTTTATTTCATGTATATAGGTCTAGGCTACATAATTAGTAGTAGATTCACAAAATCTGGGTACCCATAAGGCCTCATTAAAAAACAAAACAAAGAGATATGGGAACATATGTATATGTATAAACTGATTCACTTTGTTGTAAAGGAGAAACTAACACACTATTGTAAAACAGTTATACTCCAATAAAGATGTTAAAAAAAAAACAAAAACAAAAGACAAAAAAACTTCCCACAAAGAAAAATATCACAGGGAAAAATACTTAGGTATTTAAATCCTCAAATAGGCACCTACATATCTTTCAACAAGCAACAGAGAATCTTGGGATTACAGCCATTTATATGACCTCTCAGATTCATGGTGAGTGGGAGCAATAAAAAAATATAGTCCAGGGCTTGCCTGGTGGCGCAGTGGTTGAGGGTCCGCCTGCCGATGCAGGGGACGCAGGTTCGTGCCCCGGTCCGGGAAGATCCCACATGCCACGGAGCGGCTGGGCCCGTGAGCCATGGCCGCTGAGCCTGCGCGTCCGGAGCCTGTGCTCCGCAGCGGGAGAGGCCACAGCGGTGAGAGGCCCGCGTACCGCAAAAAAAAAAAAATCTATTAGGAGAGCTAGAGATACCAGGCAGTGCTGCATCTATATATTTTTTTTCCATGCAGGGAAATACATACATCTCCTAGCATATTTTAGACCTTTGGTTTGTTACCCTGTCCCCAGCCAAAGCCAGTATCTCTTTCTTTCCTTTCAGTGGAGAGAGGATGGTAGGAACTGCTATCCTGTTTCAAGGACTGGGATGCTTTCTGTCATGCTGACAGAATTTGCTAGATATCCTGATAGTCCTCATTAATCTGGGTTTTATTTTCTTAGAATTTTGGTCTCATAGCTGCTGTTGCTTGAGCTATATTCATTTTAAGGGATATGCATATATACATTACTCTAAGTAGCTAAATTTTAATTTATGCTGGAGTCATATGAAATGTATGTATTGCTCAAACTACTTAAAATGTTTTCCTTAGAGACTTAGGCGGCTTCACCTCTTTGCCGCTTCTATTTTCTTATGCTAATATGTAGTAATCAGCATTGCTTCATTTACTTTATTTGTAGAAGTAGAAGGATGGGCTTGTAATTGGATACACAACTTCCATCTTTAATATCTTTGAAGGGTTTTAACTAACAATTTCTTCATCTTTATTATTGCTTGTAGTGCAAAGAGTAGAAAACACAGCTGGGTTTTTCAGCTCACAGAGGCACTTGTAGCTCAGTAATTGGCTGGCTAGAATATAGTACAAGCAGCTTAACTCTTATTCACCCCGAACCCTGTATTTTCTCCATTAGCTGATTATATCACTCAACTTCTCTGACTTCAGCTTTCTCTAAAAAAATATGATGAGTATCCATGAGCTATGTTTGCAGAGCAAACCTTCAGAGACTTATTGGACACTAACTAGAGAGTAGTTGGACCCTGATGGCTCTTTTACTGGAATAGATTATGTTTTAAATAATATAACAAAGTAACTAACCAGCTACTGGATATTTATGTATTTATTTATACCTTACCTACTTATAAAAGGAATTTGAGATTGAATAAGAAATGCACTTGTAAAATTAGACTGTTAGAATACAAGATCAAAGCCTTGAGAAGGAAAAGAATCTAAGTATGCTAAGGGTCTTGGCCAGTAACCTCACTGTTTATCAGTGGTAGCTCTGAGCTTCTTGGTAACCAAGAGTAAAAAATAATGGGCAATACAAGTCATACCTATACTATTCATTTATGACCAACTTATTACTGGTATTTAATTAAGTCTCAGAGAATGTATACAAGGGCAGAGGACACCATGGTAAACAATGTTTTCTAAACTGTTCTGCAGAACGTACCAGAAAAAAAATGAATATAGCTGTTTTTAGTCCTCAGGGATAAATAATGATCTACACTTCTGAATTATAATTGAGTTGAATATAAATAAACATGAAGTGTGTACGCTACACAGTCATTCTGAAAATAGATATGTAAGGTCACTTCATAGAGAGACTTTCATAATGTAGAAACTTTACCATATGTGAATTTAGTTGAAAAAAACTTTTTTAAATATCAAGAGATTATTTTATCAAATCGCAGAAAATAGGCTTATCCTAATTGCCCAGCTACCTGAAAAACCTGCTGTTAGTCTTGGCAAATAGATATGTAGAAATGTAAGCAACTGAAGGAACTTTGCCTGAAGACTTAACGTAACTGCAGGTTTTCTTTTTTGAAAGAAATAGAAAAATCAGGATAAGCTATTTTCCCCCTACAAGAAAGATATTTTTCTGTGTTGCTATCACAAGGCAGTTTGATATAATAAAATAGGTTATTACCAACTGATGTTACTTTGAGCATTAATTATTCTGTGTTTCTTGACAACCAAGGCAAAAAAATAAATACTTAAGTTACATGATACATATATAATGCAAAAAAAACCCACCCAAAACCCAGTCCCCCCAAAAAAACAAACCCATACTGATTATTAGTGAAGCACAACACTTCTTTGTACCTAATGCTAATAGGAATTTACCGAGGGAACCCTCACTAGTAGTATTAATTACTGGTGATGTAATAGAGGTTTAGATTAATACAACTTAGTAATTTAAAAATGTGTGTCAGATACTAGATTAAAAAAAAAAACAAAGCTTAGCTGTATCCTGTTGCCGTGCATACTCTGTAATAATAAAAGGCAATTGAATTTTCAATAAAAATTTTAACATGATGCTATCTAGACAATTGTCTCCACAAATATTCCTACATACACAGTCCAGCACCTGGACAGAGCCTGGTGCATCAGAAGTGCTCCATCAGTGTTAAGGCTAATCAGATTTATTTTCATGACTTTCCTCAGCTACATTCATTCTCAATTCATTCTTAATTCAGCGTAACTTTATTGATCACATACTATAACCTGGCTATGTTCTCAGCAAACAGATCTAAATCCCTTGCTCAATGAGCCTGTATTCTTGTGGGGATGTCATCCTCCTTGAGATCACATTGCCTGTTCCTTTTGGGGCAGGTATGCTACAGACATCAATTGTGCTACAGACGGGGAATCCTGAGGGTGTGAAAATGAGATATAGTCTCTACCCTCATGGAATTTACCTTTCATTACCGGGAGACATAAAGACAATCACAGCTCAGCAGGCCTGTGGAAGATGTGTCCCTGGAATGCTCTGGGATCTCAGGTTAGGGGTGTGCATGGGAAAATGAGTGTGTGGCTGAGACAGAGAGGGAGAGAGAGAGAGTTAGAGGAACAGAGATATAACTTTCCCCCGTACTCGATCATTTGCTCAGCATTCAAGCAGGCAAATCAGCTTCTCTAAAAAAACCCCTAGGCCATTGACCCATAGCTGTGCTCCCTTTTTTTAGCAAAACGATCAAAAGTTGTATACAATCGCTACCTCCATTTCCTCTTTCTATTCTGTCTTAAATTCATCCCTGTCAGCCTTTCATCGTGACCATGCCACCAGAACAGCTCGTAACGAGGTCACCAGTGACTGCCACCTGGATAAATCGGACAGCTTGTCCTCAAACTCCATCATTATTTGTCCTGTCACTAATATTTCACACAGTCGGCTGCTCTCTTCTTGAAATGCTTAGCTTTCATGCAGCACGATTGATTTTCTGCTCTTTCTGCTTCCTCCCCGGCCCCTTCTTCTCAGTTTCTGTCACTGGTTCCCATTCCTCTCCTGCTTCTATCAGAAGTGTTCTAATCAGAGTGTTCTAGGACCCATTCCACGGCTCTCTCGTCTTCTCAATCGACACTCCCTCCCTAGATGATCTCACTCAGTCACGTGACTTTAAACAACAGCTGTACCATAATAAATTCCCAGTTTGTATCGTCAGCATGAGCCTCTGCTCTGAACACCAGACTGGTATATCCAGCTGCTTGTTTGAGATCTGCATTTGAATGCCTTCTTAGGCCTCTCACACTTTACATATTGGTAATGAAACTCTTGATTCTCCCACAGTCTTTTAAACTTAGATACAGACCCAGACCCTGTGACTCCAGAACCTTAGTTTCTTCTCATTACTGTAACCCAAGGCTGGATTGATGCCTGTGCTGTGTGCTCCCATCACACACTGTGCTTACTCTGATCACGGAACATATATCACTGAATTACTGTGGCCTGTTTACTTGTTTGTTGCCACTAGACTCCAAGTTCAGCAAAGACAGGAGTTGAGTTTTATTCATTAATGTGTTGCCTAGTGTATAGGACTGTGTTTGATACAGTAAATACTTTTGATTGATTGAGTCAGTAAATGAGTGACTATTACAGTTAACAGGCACCATAGATCACTAGAAAGGGAATAGGTTAGTATTGGTGTTGCTATAGAGGGCTTTGTGGAGGCACTAACATTTTAGATGAACCTTATGTATTGCTAAGATTTAGATAAGCCGAGAAAAGAGAGGAAGGCATTTCCATCACAGGGAAGGAAAGAGCAGAGGAAGAGGTAATAGTCATCATGATATGTGTATGGAGGTGAGGAACTCTGGGACGCCACAACAAGGGATATGGAAAGCAGTGTGGTGCAGATGTGGTGGGAGAATGGAGGGACACATCTTACCAAATTCTGGAGAGTTTTAAACGCCAAAAAACAATTCAGTCAAAATATTTATTGAAATATAGCATAAGTTTCTTCTAAGCTGTTCCTTAGGGTGCTTAGTTCTTATTTATGTTGCTGTAAAGTTAATGAGACATTAAGGATTTGGTAGAATACTAAACATGCTAACACAAAGACAGATGGCACAGGAGTCTGCTTTAAAGATATCCACCAACTCAAAAGCATTATTACAAGTCTTCAAAAGATCTTTTAATGATTATACTTTTATTCATGCACTAATTTATAACCTGACATTACTAAGCAAGTATTTAAAGATAGGTCGATTAAAAATGAACCCAAGAGAAAAGAGAACTACCATATGACTCAGCAATCCCACTACTGGGCATATACCTTGAGAAAACCATACTTCAAAAAGAGTCATGTACCACAGTGTTCATTGCAGCACTATTTACAATAGCCAGGACATGGAAGCAACCTAAGTGCCCATCGACAGATGAATGGATAAAGAAGATGTGACACACATATATAATGGAATATTACTCAGCCATAAAAAGAAACGAAACTGAGTTATTTGTAGTGAGTTGGATGGACCCAGAGTTTGTCATACAGTGTGAAGTAAAGTCAGAAAGAGAGAAACAAATACCTATTCTAACACATATATATGGAATCTAAAAAAAAAAAAAAAAGGTTCTGATGAACCTAGGGGCAGGACAGGAATAAAGACACAGATGTAGAGAATGGACTTGAGGACACGTGGAGGGGAAAGGGTAAGCTGGGATGAAGAGAGAGAGTAGCATACACTACCAGATGTAAAATAGCTAGTGGGAAGCAGCTGCATCGCACAGGGAGATCAGCTCGGTGCCTTGTGACCACCTAGAGGGGTGGGATAGGGAGGGTGGGAGGTAGACGCAAGAGGGAGGGGATATGGGGATATATGTATACATATAGATGATTCACCTTGTTATATAGCAGAAACTAACACACCACTGTAAAGCAATTATACTCCAATAAAGATGTTTAAAAAATTTTTTTAATTTTAAAAAGAGAAAATATAATTAGTAAATATGTAAGCCAATATGAAAACACTTATTTCAAAGCACAAGTAGTATTCTGGATGTATCTGTTTGTGTTTGTGCTTGCATGTATCTGCCTATGTTTATTGGTTAACTTGTTTTTCCAGCTCAAACATAAATGAAGAAAGGTTAACTATATAGCTGACACTTTATTCCAATGATACACTGTAGAAGTATGAGATGGGATGGGATGGCAGGACATAGAGATCCACTTTACTCTTTTGGTCAATAGATCCAGTGGTAGAATATTAAGGTTGTGTATGAAAATACTAAAATAAAAATATTTCTGATTTAATAGCCAAGAGACTTTTGTAGGTATGTGCATCTTACTAGTAATGTGATGAGCTTGCTCAGCCTTTGTGTTTTGCGCCTGTTGGTGCATTTGGAGTTTCAGAATTACTTACAGAGGCACAGAAAAGTGAGACACCATAGTGACAAAATAATGCTTGAAGATAAACTGTTGAACTACAAAGTCAGGTTTCAGAAACTGAAATAGTTATCCTCAGCCAGACCAAAAAAGTTCCCCTTCTACATCACAACCAAGCAGTTATTTGAAATTATAAGTAGGGGAAAGTTCTGGAAAGTCCCTTGTTGGGATTCGTGTTATCAATGAAATAATATCACTTCTAGAGATATAAAATTGCTTGGTTCAAAATATATCTTTTTTCCTATCTATCTATCTATGTCTAACATTTTGTCAGCTCTATGAGATCTGCAAAATATTTGCAAGTGTGTTTTATTTTTCACTTCTATAGGTAACTTTTTGCAAAGGGCCACGTAGTAAATATTTTAGGCTTTTTCAGTTATACAGTCTCTGCTGCAAACATTTAACTTGCCATTCTAGTGCCAAACCAGCCATAGACAATACGTAAAGAAATGAGCATGGCCGTGTTAAAATGAAACTTCATTTAAGAAAACAGGTGGTAGGCCAGATTTGACCCACAAGCCATCGTTTGCTAACCCTTGCTTTAGATGATTTTTAGAATCTTCACAATCAGAAGTTTCTCACATTTGAAAAAGCTTTATGAGTCAGAATTGATAAGTCATTTATTTGCAAGTATCTTTCGTGTTTCTATTTATAACATTCAATTCACTTGGTATATGAGTGTAACACACATGCGTACACACACAGCAGAGAGACGTACACTTAGAGTGTCTGCCTGGATAAAAACGAACTCACTGGAGGTTCTTTCTTTCCATTGCTATGATTCTGTGATTTCAGTCTTCTGTGAACAGTGGGAGCCTGATCCTAAACGACAGTTGACTATTTGACCAGGCAGCGTAGGTTGAATTGTCAGATTGAGAGTATGAATGAATCAAGTGTGAAACAGGAGTGTGAATGAATCAAGTAGAACAGAAGCGGACGAGGGAAACATGAAGGCACAAGTACTTGAAATGACACAGATCTAGGGGTGGAGGTTAGAGGTCAGAATAAAGAAACTTCACTGGGGAAAAGGTAACATTCTGCTTCCATCTGGTACATAACTAGGGAAATGCTGTGTATTAAAGTTGAGGTCAAAGCAGTGGTTCTGACATTGTAGTGGGCATCAAACTTCTGGACCCCGTCCCCAGATACTTTGATTGAATAGGTCTGGGGTGGAACCGCAAATTGCTTCTTACCGTACATCCTGGGTATTTTTATTCAAGTCGTCCGCAGGCCACAGTTTCAAAGAAGCTGCTCCAGAAGTTTGCCCTCATCAGCTTCCTTCCCCAACTGTCCCCGAGGCTGGTCACCTGACCCACATCCAGCCTCTTTTGAACTTTCTACCTTCCTGCTATCAAACTAATCTGATTATCACCTAATTTTCTTTTATGTGAAATTAAAGGAATTAATCTGGGCTATTTATCAACAGAAAGAATCTTTTTAAAAAGTAACTCACATCAAAACAAGCAAAAACCATAACTCTGTCCTCCCTGGGCATGTGTTCTTTGACCCCCTACAGCAGTATGAGAATCCTGAGCCTCTCACTGATTTATATGTAAAATTCCTAAGGACCAAACCAAAAGAGAAGGCCAGAATGGCTGGGGCACAAAGTGGGAGAGGGCCAGAGATGAGGCTGCGGAGGTTGGCAGGGTCAGGTCAGGGCATGTAGAGCTTCCTAAGGGGTTTGGCCTTTATCCCTGGAGAAATGAGAAGCCATCACCATCATATAAATGCAAACTCCACTTCATTTCTGGGAATGGCATGAGGAGAGCCGGAACGTGGGAGAATCTTGGATAACTGCCAGGTGTAGAGTCAGTGGCTGGTAAGATGATGGTGCATTTCACAAGACTGGAGATAGAGAAGGCTGGGAGGTGGAATCGGGGGAGAAGAAGCTTGGTTCTAGACCTCTGGTGTTTGAGGAATTTATGGGATATTGGGTCAGAGGTGTTTAACCTGCTGTTGATTATAGGTACCTGATTCTCAGAAACGAAAGCTGGGCTTGGAACATGGATGGACAGAGACATTAGTATATTGATGCTATTGGAAGTGCTGGGTGTATAGGAGATTTCTCAGGAAAAGCAATTGGAATGAGAAGAGGAAAAAGATCGAGAATGGAACACTTTAAAGGAAAGGAGGAGACAGAGAAACGTATAGGTTGAGAATGAGAGATCTGAGCGAATGGGACATGAAAGCAAGATAGGAGAGACTCACAAAGGAGCCGGGGACCAGGGACTCCAAGGAATTCCATACACAAGGTGCAGCCCTAAGCCCAACATGTATCAAATTAGAAGGGAGGGCTTCCCTGGTGGCGCAGTGGTTGAGAGTCCGCCTGCCGATGCAGGGGACACGGGTTCGTGGCCCGGTCCGGGAGGATCCCACGTGACGCGGAGCGGCTGGGCCCGTGAGCCATGGCCACTGAGCCTGCGCGTCCGGAGCCTGTGCTCCGCAACGGGAGAGGCCACGACAGTGAGAGGCCCGCGTACCGCAAAAAAAAAAAAAAAAAAAAAACAGCTTAGTCAGTGTATCCTCTTCTGATCCCTATCCTTAGCAGCATAAAAGTGAAATATCAGTTCTAAATCTTAGAGGGGAGGGAGGATGAGATAAACATTGGTGGCATTACAACTCAAATGGTCTCGCTGTCACTGAGCAACTTCATTTATACCCTCAATACACTGCAGCTGCTCTTCAGAAGAAGTGGGCGTCTGCGTGTGTGTGTTTTGTTTAAAATGTCCATCCAAGGTTTCCGCAGCCTCCTCGTGTATGGTTGTCTCTGCTCTTAGCACATTACCCAAAAGCACTACCAGTAAAGGGCTAATAGGAAATATAGGTTCCCGATTGCACAAGCAGATCTTTAGCTGCCAGACAAGGGATTTGTTTCAGCCGGTACCCACCCCGCGTGGTGCTCCACGGTTCCCATCTGGTAACGCACGCTATGGGATCACAGCAATGGTGCTAATTAAATGTCAGTGGGCTCAGGAGGTGCAGCAAGGCCTTCACGCTCAGATTCCTGAGACAGAAGCAGGAAGGAGAAGCACGTCAGCCTTCCTGAAGCTCATTAGGGTTGGGGAGGGCTCGAATTCAGACAGCTGCTGTGTTCAGATCCTAAGTGGATGCTGCAAGAGGGCCCACAAATGAGCTCCAAAAGGAATAAACATTTGTCTATACAGTATTAACAGGAAACGCTTTCTTTGGGCAAGTTTTCCTTGACATCCTCCAACACCCCCTATTTTATTGACTGCATCCCTGATTCTAGAAGTGCGTATTTAACTCGTTTTTGAAGTTGATCACTCCCACACGTTCAACACTGACACAGATGAAGGGAGAAGTTTTCCAAAGTAATCAATTAAACACACATATCAAGAAAAGATCAGTGCTGAGGCTGCAGGTGGTGACAGGCAGCCAGACCCTTCTGGCTTCTCCTGAGGGCCCTGATCTTCTCCTTTCTTGTGTGTTGCCGTCTGCGTTTACTGTGGCGCAGGGAGACAGTCTGAAAATCATCCCCAGAACTACGCTGAGGTCCTTTTCTCAGTGAGTGGCACGGTCCTCTAAGCAGTTACCCAGCTAGAAAGCAGGCATTCATCTTGACCCTTCCTCCACGCCACAGGGACAGCAAGGCCCACCAGTTCTGCCCTCTGGGCATACCTCAGACCTGCCCAGGCTTTTCCTCTTCCTGCCCGTTTCCTCCTTCTGCCTGGATAGCTGCTGCAGCAGCTTCCTTTCTCTTTGCCTCCAGTCAAGTCCCTTTTTAATCCACTTTCCACAGGGAGGTCAAAGGGATTGTTTTAAAATGCCAACTGCTTGTGTCTGTCTCCTGACCAAACTTTTCAATTGCTTTCAGTAGAACAGGGCACGCACTCAGGAACAGGGCTTGGGAGACCTTTGATGATCATGTGGCTGATTACTTTAAAAAAAAAAAAAATGGCTCCTAGTTATCAAGTACTAAGTGCTATGTCTCATGTAATCATCACCATAACTCTCTGAGATAAATATGAATAAAGTACTGTTATTGGACAGGGTTTGAACCCAGGTCTGTTCCAAGCCCCGGATGCTAAGCACTGTGCAATCCCCACTCTCTAGCCATCTGTGTCAGCATCCTTCCTCTTGCACTTTAGATTCCAGAATCTGCCGACATCCTTCACTACCACCTAGTCCAAATCACCGTCATCTCTCAACTGGGTTATTTTAATAAGCGTCTAACTGTCCTCCCCTCTCCATTCACCCTTGCATTCCTCATTGTCTTCTCTAACAGCAGCTGCACTGAACCCTTAAAAATGCCATGCAGATTACATCACCTCTCTGCTTACAACCTTCTGATACTTGTAGTTTCTAAACAAAAGTCAAATCTTGGCAATGGTTTCATAAGCTTCTCAGTATGACCTGACCCCTGTGCCCCCTCTACCTATATCTCCAGCCACCCTCCTCCTCCCCAACTTAAGCCACACTGGTCTCGTGGCTGTGCTTTGAAGCCAGCAAACGTAATCCTGCTTTATGTCATTGAATTGACTGTTTCTTCTGCCTTTTACATTTCTGTTACAGCGTTCTGACCATTTCATTTGAAATGGCGGCCTCCATCCCCCCTCGTGCTCATTCCTCCCATCCTCTGCTTTATTTTTATTTTTTTTAAATTTATTTTATTTTATTTTTTCTTTTTATTATTATTATTATTTTTTTATTATTATTATTATTTTTTGTGTGTGGTACGCGGGCCTCTCACTGCTGTGGCCTCTCCCGTTGCCGAGCACAGGCTCCGGACACGCAGGCTCAGCGGCCGTGGCTCACGGGCCCAGCTGCTCCGCGGCATGTGGGATCTTCCCGGACCGGGGCATGAACCCGTGTCCCCTGCATCGGCAGACGGACTCTCAACCACTGTGCCACCAGGGAAGCCCCTTCTGCTTTATTTTCTTCTTAGCACTTTCCCCTTTTGGTAGACCATATATTTGTTTGTGTATGTCTCCCCCATGACCAGAAAGTCCACTCCGTAAGGGCAGGAGTTTTGTCTGTTTTGTTCACTATTGTAATCCCTATGCTTAGAGAATTACTGGGCACACACTACAGTTTCCTGAAGTATTTTAGAATGAACACACAAGGCATACACCAATCATAGTATTTAGCTCATGATTGCTTACCTTATGAAGAGAATTTTGTGGTTGTTGTTTTGGATTGGGATAAGTGGGTCTTTATGTTATGTTAAAATCGCATATAACGTGCTTTATGGATCTAACAATATTTATGGATAATTCATGACCTCATCATGTAATACCAAAGAAGCTTAAAATGCAGGCAGTAGCTTTGTCCACAGTATCTATATGTTTGTGTTTAATGCGTGTTTCCTTAGATGTCTACCGGTTAGCTGTGTATTTTTTAAGAAAGGAGAACAAATCTTTCTAAATGAGTTTGTCTCTAAATTTCCTTTCCTCCTTTTCTCTCTTTTCTTTGCCTGCCCTCTCTTTGTCTTCTCATTTGCAACCTGGGTAATTTAACTTCTGAGTGACTAGATAACACTGAAAAGGTGTTGGGTGTCACAGAATGAACAAGTAACAGAAGACATCTGTTTGCAATTCTTTGTCTCTTTTCAGTTTGATTCAACTAATCTGAATCCTGACTTAGAGCTGAAATTCACCTTGCCACCTCATTTCCTCCTTCATTAGGTTTGCCTTTGAAATGCAGAAGTTCACTTGAGCAATAATTCTCTCACTTTTGAGAACCGCTCTGTCTAACAAAAGCTGACCTTTTTTTTAAGCAGCTGTTGATTAGACAGTTAAACATAGAGATGGCACTAGCATGTTATTTCTCAGTCTGATTAACTCAGAAATAGAAAGCTGCAGAAACCGGAGGTTGAAACGCTTTCAAGCAACTGAGCTTGAAGTTCCTGAAAATGATCTCGCAGTGTTTCCTCTCAGCTTCCCACACTCCACCCCTGATTTTACATCTGGCTCATGTGTGCACTTCAGATTGGATTCCTGAGCACACTGGCAGTGTGAGAACGGTTGTGAAAATCATCAGGATTCCAAGCCTTTAATTAGGCCACTTTCAAATGGCTTTGTCAAGACCAGGAGCAAGAGAAAAGCACTTGACTCATTCTTAGAAGAGGTTTATCATAAAGGAGAGTAGAATAGTAATACTGTGCTCTTCACTAAGTCTGGTTGGTTGAGGAATGTCAGGGGCATTAGAAGAACAGACCCTCCAGTAATTCTCTTTGATATGATATTGTATGTATTATTGTTATTTCACAGCCAGGTAAATTAGACATAAAAAGGTCAAGGGATGTGTACGTGTTCCCATGAAAGGTCAGAGACAGAACCAGAGATAGTCCCTTAGTGTGAATAATAATCTCACTTACTCCAACAATTACTGTGAGAGCAAGAATTCTCTAAGTTTTCCCAGCCAACCATAAGACCTACTTTAATATGGTCAGAGCCCTCACAACGATGGCTTTCTTCACCTCTTGGTGCTTTCCTTGGGGGGAAAGAAAAGATCACTAGAAACAATGAAAGAATCAGAATACTTTTGAAGAGATAAGCAATGCTGTAATTCCTAATTTCTTTATGTTGTAAGTAAGCGACTGCTTTATTCCAGAAAGGAATTAGAACATGTTTCATATACAGAAATTGTAATTCAATATTTTCTAAAAATCAATCTCTTTTGGAAAATTAAACACATTTACCATTAAAGATTGAACAAAAACTCTCTATGCCTGCCATCCACCCATCCATCCATCTATCCATCCATCCAATAAATATTTATTAAGGAGCTGTTCCATGCTGAACAGTGTCCTAGTTACATGGGACACAACCGTGAGCAAAACAAAATTCCTGTCCCCCTAGGACTTATATTCTAGGTGAGGGAGATACACTAGCATCAAATAAATAATAATTCACACTCACATTTCATTATTTTAATTGTCATGGAGAAGGATCCTTCTGTTCTGCTAGTGTTTCCCAAGCCACATTTGAAAAATCACTAAGGAGGGGACATGATTGTAAATATCCAGCAAATTTATTTCTAGATGCTTTATTTCTATTATTATTTCTAGATAATAATACTAAAGTATTATTATCCTCTTATCTCTGGGTCTGAAGAAATGCATTACTTCCTCTGTGGGAACAGTGAGACCCACAAATTTCAAAGACATGTCTTTATTTACATCAAAAAGAAATAGAGTCTGAAGAAATGTCTGTCATCAGTTCTACAAAACAAAAGCAAAAAACTCCGACTGTACCTCATTTGGGGGTTTCCTAGACATCAGCTGCTGCCTTCTTTGTCTTATACTAATGTTTATCTGTATTTCGGGTAAGCTCACTAAACATGTAGAATTCGTTTTTTTTCTTGCTTTTCACCATGAAATATTTTATTTATTTCGACTAGGACACTGCCAAAATGATTAATATAGAATATTTTTGTAAAATACAGATTTCAGAGAAGATGACCTACTTAACATAGTTTATTTTCATGTAGTTTTTAGTCATTCAGAAAATACTGATGTACATTCTTACATTGACATCAGAAGCAGTTCAGATTTATACTTTGCTAAAGTTTGCATGAAACAATGTAAAATGGCAGGTATTTTCCCTTAAAATGATAAATTCTTAATAAAATACTAATATATATAGCTTCTATAAAATACTAATATATAGGGACTTCCCTGGTGGTGCAGTGGTTGGGAGTCTGCCTGCCAGTGCGGGGGACGCGGGTTCGAGCCCTGATCCGGGGGGATCCCACATGCCGCGGAGCAACTAAGCCCATGCTCTGCAGCGGGAAGGGCCACTGCAATGAGAAGCCTGCCTGCAAACTAGAGAAAAGAAAGCCCACGCTCAACAAGGAAGACCCAACGCAGCCAAAAATAAATAAATGTATATTAAAAAAAAAAAAAAAGATCAACTACAACGGTATCATCATATTAAAAAAAATACTAGTATATATAGCCTCTAAGTATTAAGGTAGGAGAGAGTGTGACCTGTTTTAGTTGAAGAAATGAAACTAAAGAATAAATATGACAAATAATTGTAGGGAAAAGCTTGCTTTAGAAGGTAATTTTGTTCATCTGCTCATGAAAATACACTTATAAACTAATTTTATAAACTAATATATTTATTACATAGTATATTATGTAAACCTTCTAATAAACTTTTTTTATTTGAATGGGATTTTAGTATAGAAGTCTTTTTATTTTTTTAAAAAAATTTTTATTAGAGTATAGTTGATCTACAGTGTGTGTCACTTTCTGCTGTACAGCAAAGTGAATCAGTTCTACGTGTACATATATCCACTCTTTTTTAGATTCTTTTCCCATATAGGTCATTACAGAGTATTGAGTAGAGTTCCCTGTTGCTATGCAGTAGGCCCTTATTAGTTATCTACTTTATATACAGTAGTGTGTGTGTGTCGATCCCAGTCTCCCAATTTATCCCTCCCCACTCATTCCTCCCCGGTAACCATAAGATTGTTTTCTACATCTGTAACTCTATTTCTGTTTTGTAAATAAGTTCATTTGCACCATTTTTTTTAGATTCCACATGTAAGTGATATCATACGATATTAGTCCTTCTCTGTCTGACTTACTTCACTCCGTATCACAATCTTTAGGTCCATCCTTGTTGCTGCAAATGGCATTATTTCTTTCTTAATGGCTGAGTAATATTCCATTGTATATCTGTACCACATCTTCTTTATCCATTCCTTTGTCGATAGACATTTAGGTTGCTTCCATGTCCTGGCTATTGTAAATACCGAGTACAGAAATCTTTTTAAAAGAGCAAAGTGAGCTCAGAAATTGGAAGCCATGAGTGATAAGTGACCAGTTTTCTTTTAATTAAATGGAATACTTTTGATATGTCTGATCCCAATTTCAAATTTTTTTGAAAAATGGCTTCAGTAAACTACTGTTATTAAGAGTATTTAATAAATGTTTACATTTTTCTTTTAGGTTTTTAAAGGAAAAAGCTTCTTTTTAAAAAGTTACTTCTTTTATGTTTAATTTTAGATTACAAAAAAGGGGATTTCCAGTTAAGAATATAAGTTGGTCATGGTGATAAAACATATTAAGGACCAGGATTCTTTTAGCAGGAATGGAATCTCCTAGAGGGTTGGTTAAACCAGGTTGCTGGGCCTCACCCCCAGAGTTTCTGGTCCTGAAGGTGAGGTGGGACCTAAGAAACTACATTTCTCATGAGTTCTCAGGTGATGCTGTTGTCACTGGCCCTGGACCACATTCTGAGAACCTTTGTATTAGCATGAATATTAGCCATCAGTAGGAAAGCTAGATTCTTCATCACAACAATTTGTAATGCTTCCTGTCACAATCTGAGTACCTAGAAAACTTACTACTTTCAATCATTTAAAAATGCATTGTTTCTTGCCTTTTTTGCCCCCTCTCCTTCTTTGCCCTGCTTCAAGGGTTGAGCTATCATAATTATTATAATCATTAAAGGTCTTTTATTGATTTTACTATAATTTCAGACAGACCCTCATGAATAGGAGTCTAGATCATCTGGAAATTAGGAGTTTTAAAAATTTTCGCAAATTTCTTGTCATTTTGCATGTATCTTTATCTTAGTTTGGCCACCGTTGTAAAATGGAAATAATAAACTGATCCCTAAGAACCATAAAGAATTTATTTTAGATATTAGTTAAGTAAAAGCTATGTTTTTTAAACTGCTTGGATAACGATGCTCTAACGTAGGGTAATGCTGGCTTTCCAGGGTCCCTCCTTCAGTCCTGCAGGGGGAGGGAAGGGACCAGTTCCTTACTTCCCTGTGGTTGTGTGCATGCGGCAGGGACGAGAGAAGACAGTCTTGAGATCTCATGCTTTCCTCCGGGTCTGGGGTCCCTTGGGCTGGTGGTTTATGAATCCTCCACAGCTGCCAGGCAAGGTGCTCAGGAGTTTGCCCCATCTCTTTCCCAGGGTGCCAAACCGTATTTCTCAGAATGAACACCCCCTCTGTTCTCTCTTCTGTCCATTGCCAGCTTCCCGGTTGGTCACGCTTTCTTTGGGGCTTTCTCTTTGGATTCTCAAGAGCCTATTTGGAAATCCAGAAAAATGAATATTGCCTTTTTTCTCTCTCATTCTGGTTACAGTCCCAATTCTGCTCAAGATCATATGAATAACTGAGTTTGACTAAGGAACAGGGAAGCCTGAGAAAGAGGAAAAGGGATTTTTTAACTGACTTTTTAAGAAAGACTGAGATTCATTACTTTCCCCAGCTAACCCATTCCATTACACTGGTTGGTGGTGAATCAGTACTTTCCTCTGCTTCCCATAGCCCATCTATAATACTTTTCCCACTTCGTCTCATCCTCATCTGACCCCTCCTCCAACTCTCCCTTCTTTGGGAAAGGCCACCATTTCCTCCTTGGGAAAGGAGCCCTTCACTACTTAACCTCAGACACGAGCTGAATATTAACGGGGGTTTCCTGCAGCCTGGATTCTGCTGCCTGAAGTGGGAAGGGGGTGCTCCTGTCTACTGAAGGGCCTGAAGCTGATTCTCTTCTAAAGTATCTTAGTGCAAACACCGCCTGCCACGGTGACTGTCTTCTTGTCGAGACCGCAGGGCTGAACTGCCTCATGTGAGTAAACCTTTTCTTCTTCTGAACGTGGCTTTGACCCTACTCCTAACAGAATGATAATTCTGGCAACCACATTCTAGAAGAAGAGTTATTTCTTCCTTGATCTATTTTCTTTATAAAGGACCTCACAGTCCTGAGAGTAGCTCTGGACAGATGGCACCTTTCCCAAATGGATTCTCTCTAAGCCCCTAATTCCTTTTCCAATAGAAGCAAAAAGAATAGGTAAGGATCTCAGTTTATCTTGCCACAGTTAATAGAAAAATTCCTTTATGGTTTGTATTAGCTTTTGCTATAGATTGAATGTTTATGTCTCCCCAAAATTCATATGTTGAATCCTAATGCCTAATGTGATGGTATTAGGAGGTGTTAGGAGGTGGGGCCTTTGGGAGGTGATTAGGTCATGATGGTGGAGCCCTTCTGAATGGGATTAGTGCCCTTATGAAAGAGGCCTGAGAGAGATCCCTTGCCTTTTCCACCAATGAGGTTATAATGAGAAGACATCTGACTGCGAGGAAGTGAGCTCTCCTTAAACATTGAATCTGCTGGTGCTTTGATCTTGGACTTCCCAGCATCCAAAAGTGTGAGAAGTAAGTTTCTGTTTATAAGCCACCCCATCTATGATATTTTTGTTATCGCAGCCTGAACAGACTAAAACAGCTTCCTCGGACTGCTGTAACAAATTACCACAAACTTTATAGCTTAAAACAGCAGGTTTTTATTCTCTCACAGTTTTGGGGGCTAGAAGTTCTAAATCAAAGTGTTGGCAGGGCCAAGCTCTCTCTGAACGCTCTAGGGTAGGATCCTTCCCTGCTTCATCTTAGTTTCTGGTGGTTGCTGGCAATCCTTGGTATTCCTTGGCTTGTATCACTCCCATCTCTCCTGTCATCAGTTGGCATTCTCCGTGTGTGTGTGTGTGTGTGTGTGTGTGTGTGAGTGTGTGTGTGTGTGTGTGTGTGTATCCAAATTTCCTTCTTATAAGGACACTAGTCTTTGGATTAGGGCCCACCAATATCCAGTATGACCTCATCTTGATTTCATTATACCTGCAAAGACCTTATTTCCAAATAAGGTCAGTTTCACAGGTCCTGGGGGTTAGAACTTGAACGTATCTTTTTGGTGAACACAATTCAACCCACAGAAGTATTCTCTATTCAAGCTCCTCACATGGGCATTTAGTGTGACTCCAAATTCTAGTCCCATCTCCTGCTATCCATCCTCTATGACTTGGTTCATGCAGATCCCTCTCTACATTAGAATGACTTCCTCACGCCATCCTCCTTCCCCTTCATCATTTTCTCTATTCTTTAAAAACTTTATCGGGGGCTTCCCTGGTGGTGCAGTGGTTGCGCGTCCGCCTGCCGATGCAGGGGAACCGGGTTCGCGCCCCGGTCTGGGAGGATCCCACGTGCCGCGGAGCGGCTGGGCCCGTGAGCCATGGCCGCTGAGCCTGCGCGTCCGGAGCCTGTGCTCCGCAACGGGAGAGGCCACAACAGAGGGAGGCCCGCATACCATAAAAAAAAAAAGAAAAAAAAAAAAAAACTTTATCGAATGCATTTCTTACATGATTCCTTTCCTAGTACCACCAACCAAATGTGATTCCTTGTATTTCTGCCCTTGTTTTCCCTCTTTTAATTACATTTCTGTAATTGTTTTAATTCCTCCAACTAGAAAGTAGGTTGCTTGAAAGAAGAAAGTGTCTACTTATCTCTATAATCCCACAATACTTCTGTGCTTTGCACACAACAGAATCACAAAATCAGAGAAAAATAGATGTCTTGAAAATACAAGACTTGTGTATTTTAAGCCTGTTAGAATAGGTGAAAACCTTAGTTTATATCCTCTTTTGCTGATTTCTCTCTGCTTCAAACAAGAAGAGTGTTTGGTATAAAAGCAATGTACCAAACCTAAGCAGATAAAGGCAATTATTCTGACTTCAGGCTGTGGCTCACTTTGTAATCTTTGGAAAGCTGGTAGCCATGTCAGTTTTACCAATTAATAAAAGTGGAGCTTACATGAAAAAGTTCACAGATGAGAGGTGCCAAAGAATAATTATCGTTGAATAATGTTCAAGTGCAATTGCTTGGTTTTTTAACTCCAACCTTACTTGGACCCAAACTGAAATGAACACTAAAATCCTAATGATACGAAGACAAATGTGAAATGGTTCAATAAGGGATGCTGCTAAAAATGAAAAGCCCAAGTCTGTCATCTTTATTCCCCAGTCTTGGATTTTAAAAACTGAACAATGTTAGTCAAAGACCCTGCTGTAGGTTATATGTGTTTATGTATAAGGTTTGTACTTACAAGTATGTGTATATACATATACATATGTTAATATCTATTCAGTGTTGTGTATGTATTTAACTAAATTACAAATATGTCATAATTAATAATGAGGTACATGATTTTCACTTTTCTTTTCAACATATAGTGAAAGAATCACTAGCCCTTCTTGGTAGTCCTTTGCTTCATAGGGATGTCTTGATTCTTTTATAAGGCTGACTATCCACCAAAGCTTTTGATCCCTTCCTCACTTATATATATGCATATATCTGCCCATGATTACATTGCATTTTGTTTTAAAATTTTTCTGTTATGGTAGACAACAAATTATCTCAGGGCTAGTTTTTCTGTTTGTAATAATGAGCTAATGAGAGTTCTTTATTGGTAAAATCATTTTGGCATCCCTTACTAAGCAGGTATGACAAATGTAAACCCACATCGTATCTAAAACAATTGCTACTATTTTGCCTTACAAAGATTGTTGTGGATTACAAGTTTTTCTAGAGCCCAGAGATTTCCCCACCTATGACATTATCCCTTTTGGCATTCAGTACTGTTGCCCATGTTCAGATTCTCATTATTACTAATACTGATTGCTGGTTGGTTTTCCAGACTATGTTGTGTTGTGACATCAGCTGATTTCGAGTACTGTGGTGAGGGTCTCTGTCAAGTACAGTTGGATATTGTAATATGGCTATCCTTGATTATTTTAATTAGCTGTTTTCCAGTTTTTCATTAGGATTTAAATCAGATTTCTTACTATGATGGCTCTTGACAGACGTTCTATACTTGTCCAGAAACTTATCAAGTGTTTTCACCTTTGGTTTCCAAAGCATGTAATACTAAATGATGCCGTTGCATCTTTGGGTGCTGGGGTTGTTTTTCTTTTTTTATGTCATATAAAAAGGTACATGGCAGGTATAGCGGACAAAATGTGGCCAGAGTGAAGACCCCATATCTAAGGAAAAACTGATATCTCTGGTGGGCAGTGTGGCCATTCTACATGATATTTTTTATAGAATTGCATAAATAGGGGACTAAATCTTTCTTTAAAAAACAGTTGGGCATATGTTAATTGGTCTCTGAGAATTTGTACTGTGCTTTTTAGTAAACTATATATTTGGACCAGGAGAGCTCTATACTGATACCAGTCATTTTCACACATTTCAGAATCAGTGAGATACTCTACTTCTTTTGTATTTTGTCTGTATAATAGGAATGCTATCCTTGCTTCATAAAGGGTTCAATTCAATTCAGCATTTTTGAGTACCCAGTCCCTTCCTCTCCAAATAGTTTACAATCTAGCAGAAGGGATATAAGTACATGAATAACAATGAGACAAGAAAAATTATTAAAATATTTTATTTCTGCAAACACTGGGAATTCTATCATCATCTGATATCTAATCAGATTTCTTTGGCCTTTCTCTTTTATCGAGGAGAAAACAGAGAGATAATTTACTGAGATTTATGGGTCCTTGCTCACTTACGTGCATAATGAACGTCATTTATTAACCCATTTCTTTACTGATTCGACAAATATTTATTTTTGTCTATTTGATGTACCAAGTTCTGTTTTTGACTCTGAGAATGTAGAGGTGAGTAAGACCAGGTGCTTTTCCTCAAGCATGTCACAGCCTGTTGGAGAGTAATAATAGTTACTAAGATACAGTATGAGAAATTATACTATCTAGATACGTACAGGGCACTCTCTGAACACAGAACAAGGAAAAAGAAACTAGGTGACTTTAGTCAGGAAAGGCCATCAGTTACAAAGAATATAAAAGACATCCAGGTAGAAAAAAATGGTACAATTACTTCTACTTTTTTTTATTTAAAAAATTATATATTTCAAATTTTCCAAGATTGGTATAGATTACTTATACAATCATGAATGAAAATATTATTTTAAATGTTTGAACATGTGAAGGGAGGCCTAGGCATTTTTTAAAGTGCCTTTTAGAGTGCCCCTTATCTGCAATCAACCAAGACAAATGTAGGATCATTTCATTAATACTGAAGGAAAGAGAGAGGCCCTATCATATTTCTGTTGAGCAGGATGAAATGAAAATTATTTGTATAGATTTGTACTATTAATTATATCACATAAAATAGCATTAGTGGTTTCTTAAAATAATTATAGCAATTTTGACACTATAAAGTGACTATTAAAATGTAAAAGGGCTTCCCTGGTGGCACAGTGGTTGAGAATCCGCCTGCCGATGCAGGGGACACGGGTTCGTGCCCCGGTCCGGGAAGATCCCACATGCCGCGGAGCGGC
>NC_041219.1:73633252-73655907 GCF_002837175.3 Physeter macrocephalus | reverse complement strand
CCGCGGAGCGGCTGGGCCCGTGAGCCATGGCCGCTGAGCCTGCGCGTCCGGAGCCTGTGCTCCGCAACGGGAGAGGCCACAACAGAGAGAGGCCCGCAGACCCCAAAAAAAAAAAAAAAAAAAAAAAAAAAGTGAAAGCTTTTTTTTTTTTTTACAAATGAACTTATTTACAAAACAAAGATAGACTCACAGACATAGAAAGGAAACTTATGGTTACCAAAGGGGCTGGTGGGGGGGAGGGGGCGGGTGGAGATAAATGAGGAGATTGGGATTAACAGATACAACTAACATATATAAAACAGATAAACAACAGGGACCTACCGCATAGCACAGGGAACTCTACTCAATATCCTGTAATAACTTACGATGGAAAAGAATCTGAAAAAGAATATATATATATATACATATATAATATATACACACACATATTAACAAACAGTCTCTTTGTTGTACACTTGAAACTAACACAACATTGTAAATTAACTATACATCAGTTGAAAAAGAAAAAAGAGAAGAAAAAAGAAAGAAAATGTTTTAATAAATAAATTTAAAAGAAATTATTCAAATTAGTGTCTCACCTTGGGAAGCTCTCCATAATTTAAGATTTAAAGACTTACATTCAGTCGATTAAACAAATATGTATTGAGCATCTAATATGTACCAGACACTATTCTAAGCCTTGGAACAGTGAACAGCAGTGAACAAACCAGATGAAAACCCATGTCCTCTAAGAACATACGCTTACTTTCTTCAGGGGGAGATAACTAATAGATCAATGATAAAATAGGGTATGTTGTAGTGTGTGCCATGGAGAAAAATAAAGCAGGAAATGGAGTTAGATGTTTTGGGAAAGGTGAGGGAGTTGGTCTCTGAAAGCATGGTTATTGCTAAGACAATATTTGGAAGGAGTCCTGAAGTAGGGTTAGGGAGCAAGCCATGCGGGGATCCAGAGGAAGAGAATCCAGGCCAAGGGAACCGCAACTGCGAAATCCCTGAGATGGGAACGTGATTCTCGGGTGGAAGGAACAGGCAGGGGCCCAGTGGGGCTGGGTCTGTGGGGAGGGTAGCAGGAGAGGAGTCCAGAAAGGGAGCAGGGCCAGATTCTGTCGTCCTTCTTGGCCACGGTGAGGACGGGGCTCTGGCTCTAAATGAGGTGACAGCCGCCCGAGGGTTTGGGGCAGAAAAGAGGCATCATCTGATCGAAAAGATGACGCCAGCTCCTAGGTTAAGGCGACTCCGGAAGACAAGGGTGGAGCCAGGAGACCAGGTACGAGGCTATTGCAGAATTCCAGGCGAGAGGTGATGGTGACGGGAACCAGGGTGGCGTGGAGGTGTGAGAAGCAATGAGATGATAGACACTCCTGAAACCTGATCCTTGCTGATCACTGCTCCCTGCGCTGTCAGTAAGCTCCATTCTGAGTATCTCACTCTGACTAGCCCTGCCTAACTAGCACTTCCTTCTCCCACCTAACTCCCGGCACATTTTAAAACCATGTTAGAAGCTACAGTTCGTTGATCCTGTCACCTTTTCATTGTCCCTCCTGACTTCATTTCCTTCCTTATTCAGCTTGGATTCCATGGTCCCATATACACTACTTGCATAGACTCTTAAATTCCACCTCTCTCTTTTTTGTACGTTGTTGACCTCACCCAGCAAAACCACAATCTCATTAATTACAACTCTGCTTACTCCATGTCTGGACCCTGACAGATGAACATCAAGGGAGAAGAACACAAAGATGCTTATTGCCCTCACTTTGACCATAGCAGAGGGGGGCCCTTGGGGTTTCCTGACAATCCCATTTTCCAAGTCCATTCACTTTCCCTAGCCGACTGTTCCATACCTTCTCTTCCTCAAATTCCCAAACCTCTCTCATTCTCCTTGTCAGCTTTTTACTCCACTGAGAAAATAAAAGTCACCAGAAAAGAACTACTCTGTGTATCCACCACAGCTGCCCACCCGTATTCTCTGCTGTCACTGTGGCTGAACTTGTTTCTATCTGAGGCAAGTTCTTCCACTTATATACTAGATCATTCCATTCTCACCTAGTCAAGACATTGCTTTAGCAAATGTTCCATCTCTCTCAAACAAACATGACGTTATAATTGCCATCTTAAAAAAAAATCCTCCCTTTTACCCTGTCCCTTTGTCTAGCTACCACCCTATATCTTTCCTCCCCCCTTGGAGCAACACTCTTCAAGACCTGCCTGCACTCATCGTTTGTACTTCCGCCCCTCTCATTCTTTTTTTTCTTTCTTTTTTTTTTTTTTTTTTTGCGGTACGCGGGCCTCTCACCGTCGCGGCCTCTCCCGCTGCTGAGCACAGGCTCCGGACGCGCAGGCTCAGCGGCCATGGCTCGCGGGCCCAGCCGCCCCGCGGCACGTGGGATCCTCCCGGACCGGGGCACGAACCCGCGTCCCCTGCATCGGCAGGCGGACTCTCTACCACTGCGCCACCAGGGAAGCCCCCTCTCGTTCTTATTTAAACTCACTACAGCTGGGCGTTGGTGCCGACCACTGCCTGACCTGCTGTTGTCAAGGTTACCATGACTTCGAAGTTGGTAAACAGGTGACCACTTCCCAGTCCTCATCTGATTTGATGCAGATGATCGCTGCCTCCATTTTTTAAAGTTCTTTCTTCATTTGGCTGCCAGGACACCTGATTTCACTGGTTTTGCTCCTACTTCACTGGCTCAACATTTTTAGTCTGCTTTGCTGATGCCTCTTATCTTTCTAGGCTCTGTCAGAGTTCCTTAGATCTCCTTTCTCTGTCTAAGCTTACTTCAGGTCATCTCACTAAGGTTCATGGTTTCAAATATCAGACATATACCGATGACCCCTGACATTTAGCTCCAGCCCCAGCCTCCGCCCAGAACTCCTGACAAGCACCAACAGCCTGCTCGCCATCTCCCTTTGGATGATCTCTAAAGCGTCATGTGCCTAAAACCAAAGTCCAGATACTCACGCCCTGAATGTGCACCTCCTGCATTTTTCCTTAGTAAGTGGCATCTCTAAACTTTCAGTTGCTCAATAATTTTGGAGTCACCCTGAACTCCTCTCTTTCTCGCATGCCCCAGATCCAAGCCATACACAAATCATGCCAGTCCATGCTTTCAAGAACTGGCCATTTCTTAAAACATATGCTCATGTGCCTACACGATGACCATAGTTTTATCCTTTGAAACTCATTTAGATTTTTAGAAACACCTACAAGTCACAGCAAGTTTTATGACTGTGGTTTGTAATAAAATCTGTATAATTCACATTTCAGTCATAAATAAAATGTAAATATAGAATAGGAAATGGCTTTCTTGAGTGATTTATAAATACCCCCGAAAGCCAATTCTAAAATAATAGTTTCCAAAGTGAGCAACGTCAATGGAATAAATAACTTATCAAATTGTCACTAACAAGGATGCTGTTTATTTAGTTTTAGTTTTAGAGGTTCTGGATTATTGTTTAAAATTTATCTCCATTCTTTACACTTACAGTTAACAGTAACATTTCAGGAGTAATACAAAGACTTATTTATTGCTCTTTAATGTTGATAAGAGTATTGACTCTGAAATCATACTGCTCGAGTTCAGTACTGGTTCTATTATTAGCTGGAAAGCTACATTCTCACAGACAATTTCCTTAAATGCTCTGTGCCTCAGTTTTTCTATCTGTAAAATGAGGATAAGAGTGCTTACCCCAGGATTTCTTACTAGGATCAAATGTGTTCGTGTACTTAAATGTTCAGGATAGTACCTGGCACAGAGTAAGAGATAGGAATGGTACTAGGAATAAAAGAATTATATGGCAGATTCTTTGTTACTAGAAGCCCTCAGGGAACTTGAGGCTTAATAGAAAATCTGAAAGGTTAAAGACATTATGAGGTTTTAGAGATTGTTCAAGACAACCATAAAAGAGATATCTGAAGGCAATAGGTATTAGTTATCTACAAAGTGAGAGAACTGACCAACAAATACCATAGACATTCAAATGAGAAAGATTACTTCTATCAACAGCAGGTTAAGATAATTTATGGTGAAATTTTTGTGTTTTAAGTGTTCGGTTTCAATTACAATAAAACTGAGATCTCTACTCATAAAGCACCAATATTGACATATGAACATGTAGAAGCATAGGATTTTAGTACAAACTGCTAATTGTAGGGCTTTGATTAGATGCTGTAGGAAGCATAGATACCTATTCATGTGTATATAAGAAGCTGCCATTTATATTGGTACCACTACCCACTGAACTATCACAGTGTTCATCAAGTTATTTATTATAAGGAGTATCAATTATATGTCACTGAGGGCTTTTCTTCTTCCTGGCACAATTATACATTATTGAAGATGTGTATTTAGTCAACAATTAGTAATTGAATACCTACTCTGGGCAAGACACAGTCTTCTCATGCTAAGCACCTATATCGCCAAATAAAAATGTAAGATTGCTATAGTGATGTTGTTATTTATGCCTTTCAAATAGACATGCTTTCCTGAAATGGAATTAATTGCCATTAACCCCAGAACTGTGAAGCTATGTATACAAGTGGACAAAGTATTTTCAAAGTTTGTCCGCAGGACAGGGGGGAAAAAAAAGTCCTAACACATTTCTTCCCTCTTTTCCCCTCTAGTTGGCACGCCACAACAAACTCTTGCAGCAGATGCTCAAACCAGGATCCGATCCAGATGATGGAGATGAAGCCTTAAAGTATTATGCCAACCACACCTCACAGATCGAGGTAACCATCTATTATTTCTTGAATGGGACCGACTGTGAAAAGATATGTTTACTTTCTCTTTCAGACCATTTTCATTATTGTTTCCTAGAACAACGAAGTAGAATTGAGTGATGTAAACTGTAAAAGTATATATACCAAAAGAAGAGATGTGAGCAGTCACTTATAAGAAATTCATGTGCACATCTTTCAAAGTTGTCTTTATTTTTTGACCAGAAATATATGTAGATTCTCTTTTATAATTAATAAGGTTGTTTTTTTGTTTGTTTTATTTTGGTCCTGGAAGAAATCATTGCAGAGCAGTGATATTTTAGAGACAGGATTATTATAGTGGATATTATCATTCAAGAAATGGTTTCTTTTTAAAAACTATGGAAAGCTTATTAAAGTAGAGATCTCTGTGTAAGAAAGTATTCAGAAGGGTGGGAAAAACGGAAGTCACTAGTAAAGTTTTCATATTGATGGCATGAGCTTGAAATGGTTTAACAATGTCCATTTCACTTTGCAGCAATTCAGTCCCACCCCCGTAAAGGAGACCTTATTGAAGGGCTGGTGGCAGTTCAGGAGGTGTGGGTCAACATGGCCTTAATCATTCTGTGTTGTGAGACCCATCTGGCTGTCATCTACTAGCTATGGTATCATTTTGACACTGGTTGGCAGAGCTAATCAGGCAGAAGTGAGCAGAGTAGTTGACGCCTGTCACTCGTAATTTACATTCACACATTCATTCACTTTGGCAGATATTTTTAGTTTTCAGCTGAGTGCACGATGGCATCACTGCTATTAACTCTCAAGGTACATAATCACCGTACCTTCTTTGTTTACTGTTGCCAAACCTTTGCAATAATGAGAATTATTACTTTGTGTCTCAAAATGAATCCCTTGCTCACGTTTATAAGCATTAATAGCTTTGGTGGTAGACTTGACTTAGTGCAGTGCATGGTCTGGACCAGCAGCGAAAACATTGCTCTCTACATCAGGTGCTTAGGAACTGGGAAGCTGGCAAAGTCAGGAAGCCGGAGAAATGGATACGAATAAATCATCAAACCACCAAGGTTCTGCAGAAGGTCCCAGAGGCCAAAGCACAAAGCCAGTGATTAGAAGAGAATATCAGGAATGGTAGACGGAATGGGCAGACAGAATAGCAGGTGGGCCAGAGGTAGAGGTTGGGTTAATACTTGTGTGTAAGAGACAGGGGGTGTTATTGAAGTTGGACTTCTCTTGGTTCCCAGCAGTAAGGAGAGATTTAGCTGTAAATACATATATTTGGTAAATGTTTACTGAGCCTTTACTCTTTACCAATTCCATACACATAGAGAAGGTCATTCTGTGTAGTAATTGTATAAACAAAGGCCAACAAAACTTAGAGAAAATAGTCATTAACTGGGCCTGGAGAATTTCAGGATGGATTTCACAGAGAAGGTTGTCATAAAGTCTATATTAAAAGAATACGTTGAGGTTTCTCTCTACTAAAGTTTGGGCATGGGATTTCAGGTAGAATTAAATGAAGGGAAGGTGAAAGAACATAGGAAGGGGAATGACTCTCTTCAAAAGATTACTGAAGTTGCTGTTTGGAAAAGGGATTGGAAAAGGGAATGAGGCAAAGAATGCAGGTAGGTGAAATAGGAGGATAGAAAAGGGAGGAATGGTGGTACCGAAGATGACCTGATTGGAGAAAATAGACACACATATATTATAACACACGCACACATATACATATGTGAAGGGCTTGATGCTTGATGTTGGACTGCACACGTAAGGTGAGGGAAATACTGGGGAAAAGCATGCCCCTGGGGCTTCCGGTTTGAATAAATGGACAGAACTTGGTGTTATGTGTGGGGATCCTAGCTTTGGCAGTTAAAATGTACAGGAAGATCGTTTGTTGATTCTTGGATAAATTGAATTTGAGGTGACTTTGAGGAATGCATTAAGTTGGATATAGAAGTTAAGTGTTCAAAGGAGTAGTCTGAGTCGATGATCTAAATTCTTTGCTTTGACCAATCCTCATGCGTGTTCAAAGACCAGCTCATATGACCTGTTCAGAGAGGACTCCCCTCCTTCCTTCAGGCATTCATTAATTTCATCCCACTGTGCTCCCACAGCAGTTTGATCATTCTGTTAATGTGTCATGTTGGAATACTGTTAGCTTCTTCTGGGTAACTTGTCCCCTATTTGAGGCAGAAGCTAGTCTTGATCATCCTTTTATTTCCAGAACTGAACACTGTTCTTGGAGCCTAACCATAATAATGAGTATTGTTGAAAATAATAGTTTGTCTATATGTTATAGACTCAAAGACCCTGGGAAATAGAAAGGACCTTGTGGGTTACCTAGTCTGTTCACCTATCCAAGGAGGAATTGCTTTATAAGGATCCTGTTTCTGCTTTCAGTTCTTCCTGTGATAGTGATCTCACCACTTCAGGAGGAAACATCCAATTTGGAATAACTCCGATAATTAGAAAGTTATTTTTTGATAAAACATGCCCTCTAGCCCACTTTTATGTTTGCCTACTGTTCCGAATATTTGCTACCCTGTCAACACGACAGCTTGCCTCTAACATTTGAAGAACCATTGTGATTAGTAAGCAATACAAGCTTTTATAGATAGGGATTCATGTTGTTTTTTCACTTTGAATTTCCCAGGACTCCTCGTCTAAGGACTGAATAAGCATTTGTTGAATAAGTATATTTTTAAAAGTACACATTTTTGGCTTTTTACAGTTAACACATTCCCATCTCTTTCAGTAATCCCTCCAGTCTGTCAATGCCCTTGTAAAATTTAACAACCAAGATCAAACATAACGTGTCCTAAAGGGGCTGAAAAGCTTGGCTTATAGTAATCAGAACATATTTCTTAAATGCACCCTGAGTTTTTTTAAAAATGTTTGACACTGTTGGATCAAGTAAACCTTTTTTTCCCACACATAGTTGCTTACCATACCAAATAGGTCCAATTCTTCTTCTGTACAATTGATATTTTTAGCCTATGTTCAAGAATTTTATTTACCACTGCAAATTTCTTCTTTGTTTTATGATAGTATTCTAGTATGTGGTCTGTGTATACAACATATCACTTAAGGTAGCTTCAGTTACAAGTAAAAGAATACCAGACTGACAATTTTTTAAACCATAAAAATGTTTGATTATCCCACATAATGGGAAGTCTGGAGGTACCAGTAGTTCTATAATTGGTTAAATGACTCAGTGATGTCTTCAAACACTCAGACCTTTTCCACCTCTTCTGCTAAGTCTTCCTTATTATGCCGGTGATATGTCACTTCATGGTTGCAAAATGGCTGCCAAAGTTTTAAGTATCATCACCACCTTTTGTTCTAAGCAGGAAGAAAGACGGTACAGGCAGAAAAGAGCTTTTGTGTTGTGTATTTGATTTTTTGTTGTTATTTTATTTGTCTCCTGTGGCTTTCTGTCTTTTCAGGAAGCAAAATCTTTCCTGGGAGCACCTCGCAACCCCAGGATATTTCTCCTTATGCCTCATTTCCCAGAGCTAGGCTATTTGCTCATCACCATACCGTTCAAAGGGAAATAGAATGACTCTTTTGCCTTAAACCAATCCTGTGATTCATTCTTGAGGGCTAGGTAGAGTACACAAACATGAAGCTTGAGACTTAGTCTACACAAACCCTTGTGACATAGGAAAGCTGTATGGAAACATTTACCCTGGGTTTTGTTGTTGTAGTTGTTGTTTAAAGTTGAATTCTTACAAATATCAAATAAGAGAAGTACAAAATAATGACTCTTCACATCTGGGTATATGCTTGAATGGATGTTATACCTACAAAAATATGTTTTGCCACATTTTAATGACATAAAGCATTTTTCTCTGTAGAACTCAGGGCACATCATGTTGTATATGTCATTTGTTCCCCAATAGCCCTTTTTAGGAAGAACAGGCTAACAGCAGGATAAAAATATACCAAGTGCTGTGCTTAAGATTACATAACCAATCACTTGCCAGTTAAGACCCTCTTAGTTCTCTGATGTACTTCATGAAAATAAAAATGCGTGGCAAGAGTTTAATGCTAGTCCAGAAAGAATAAAGATTTTCTTTTGTTATTTATAACAAAATATAATGCTTATAATACATTAGTCCAGTTAATTTCTCTCATTTAAAGAGGAAAATGTAAAGGACTATTTCAGATACTTTAAGTTGATACATTTTTTCATAACTGAAATCATAAAGTATCATTAATAAAGTCATGCTAAAAACAGAAAATAGTTTAAGACCATCCAAAGCCTGAAAGAAATGCAAATTAATGTTTTCAGATTGTTCGGCATGATAGGACAATGGAACAAATAGTGTTTCCTGTCCCCAATATATGTGAATACCTCACGCGAGAATCCAAGTGCCGTGTGTTCAATACCACGGAAAGGGATGAACAAGGAAGTAAAGTGAATGACTTTTTCCAGCAAACGGAAGATCTCTACAATGAGATGAAGTGGCAGAAGAAAATCAGGAGTAAGTACAGTAAACTGACATGGTTCATTTTGAGTATAATGGTAGATACCTTGGTACTTTGGGATACCTGACAGTATTCGTTTCAATTGGTTTTTAATTTCTTGCCATCTGATGTTACTGAAATCGTTTATAGGCTTAAGATTGTAAGCTCAGTCTACAACTGAAGCCAAGACATCTGTGGCTTAAGGAAAACAGAAAACTCTGACTAATTAGATCATCTTTTAGTGCTGATCCTATAGTTTTATAAATATTATGACATCCAAGATTGCAGCTGTATGTTTCAGCCTTGGAACAGCTGGAGGTTTGAAGTGCATGAATAGGCCCTGACCGGCCTTCACAGTCAGCGAATGAGGTGGAGAGATGTCGGCACCAGCACTTCTGTCCTCTTGTGTTTCTGATCTTACGATTGAGTAGATTGTTTAATATTTTCTTCTGAGAGTCATTCTATCTTTCAACATATCTGTACCTCACCAAATCAAAGTAAAAATTGTGTGACACTTGCATTCGAATAGGGCAGGGTTATAATGTCACAGTTAAAAGTTACCCTAATACAGTTCCCATTACTTATTTCTCAGGTCTCCTGTCTATTTGGAAATATTATGTTACAACCTAAATGGGGAAAGAATTTGGAAAAGAATAGATACATGTATATGGATAACTGAATCACTTTGCTGAACACCTGAAACTAACACAACATTGTTAATCAACTATACTCCAATATAAAATAAAAAGTTAAAAAATAAAATAAAATAAAAAGTTTACAAAAAGATTGAAAAATTTTCAAGTTTAAAATAAAGTTTATTTTCCCAGATGAGAAATATCATGAGTTTTTAACAAAAATTGATAGGGGAAAACTTTTGATTAAGTCTTTTCTGACTTTTGGGAAGGTTTTCCAGACAGGCAGGCATATGTTCTCAATACCTCTACTCAACAGTGCTTCATCATTTTAGTTTCCTAGGAACTTCAGTGATTGTGGTTTATGAACTTGGTTGAGCTTGAGACATAGCATCTTTGGATAAAGACTGTAGCATGCGTTGTCACACTTTCTTAGCAGAATATTTGAAAAAATATAGAAATTACTCTCCCTTAGCATTTTACCATGTAGAACCTTATGGAATTCAGAGAAAATTTTGAGTGTCCAGAATACATATGAAAACTCAATTTGATAAACATACTTTTTGTTCTTGACAAAAAGTAAATTGAATAATGAGCCAGTGCTTGTAGGATCTGTGCTTTTTTAGATAAATGTTTTGTCATTTATCAAAAAACAAATCTTGGGACTTCCCTGGTGGTCCAGTGGTTAAGACTCCGCCCTCCCAAAGCAGGGGGCCCAGGTTCAATCCCTGGTCAGGGAACTAGATCCCACGTGCTGCAGCTAAGAGCCCTCATGCCGCAACTAAAGGAGCCCACATGCCACAACTGAAAGATCCTGCCATGCCACAACTGAGACCCGGTGCAACCAAATAAATAAATAAATAAATATTTTTTTAAAAACCAAATCTTAAAATAATTTCCAACATACAGTTTACTTTTAAAATTTGGAAGCAGCTTATGATCAGGTTACAGACAGATCTAGTTCATTTGATGGATTTGTTATTACAGATGTATGCATCAACAGCTTCTGATTTTGTCTCAGTATTCTGCCTTTTAAAATGAGGACTCCTAATTCAGGAATGATGGAGATGCAGATGTTTACAATTTATGACACATTAGTCAACTAAATCCCATGGCTAATCATAGCCTACTCCAGTGCTGGAATGCTCCATTCCAAGAGAGGGAGAACAAGAAGCACTGAAGGGAAGTGTAGTTTATAAGTAAGCAACAGACTTGAGATTGGAATTCACAGAACATAATTTGAAAAGCTTAAAATTTCTGTTTGAAAATTGAGATGTCTTTCCCCCTCAGTTGACTCCAGTATTTTAAGTCTGATGTTAAGCTCTTAAGAGTTAGAGAATGGACAGGACTCGAATAAGTCACGTGTCAAACTTATATGCATGACGTATCTGTTCAGTTCTTTAGGAGAGGTGAAAACAACTGAGTTTTGGTTTATGTAAATGTCAATTGTATTCAGTAGATGCATCTGCTAATTCATTTCTGATGACAGATACAGAATCCCGTTTCTGAAAATATTCAGCAAAGCCTCTCCCACTTATTGGTAGTTCTTGTTGTAGCTTTCATTTACTTCTGCTGTTGCAAACCCAACAAGTTCTCGGGAAGCCTAAAGGTTTAAAACTTAGTGTTATAAATCACTAGTTCCCAGTAAGCAATGCTATGCCGTGCTGTTAAGTTTCAGAGTTTCAGGTAGCTGTGACTGTGATGTGGAGTTTTCACCAGAGATAAATCTGTGCAAGGGGTGGGGGGTTTTATTTTACTTTACGACACGGGAGTGAGACCAATTTATCAATATTACTAAATTACACAGCAATGTATACCATTCCATTAAAAGGGGCCCCAGGTGGCTGCTAAACTCTCTTCCCCCCTAATCTGTTCCAGGGATAAATTAAAGAGAATTCATATAGAATCATCTTTTCTGACCACCTTTAGCAATTGCAGAATTACTCATCCTTCTACAATGGCTTAGATGTAAACTGGCTAAAGGAGAAAGAAGGAATCAAATAGAAAACTCCTTTTTGGTATCGATTATAAGTGTTCTAAAATAAGTCGTAGTTTTATAGTAGTTTACAAAAATGCATTTAGTAAAATGTTATTTCAGGAGGGCTCCTGTGTTGAAATCAAAATTCATTTTCTGTTGTGTTCCACTGCGCTTCTTTCCCGCTAGGTAACCCTGCCCTGTTCTGGTTCTCAAGGCACATTTCTCTCTGGGGGAGCATCTCCTTCAACCTGGCTGTGTTTATCAACTTAGCTGTGGCTCTCTTCTACCCATTTGGGGATGATGGAGATGAAGGCAAGTGCTTGTCTATCTTTAAATGATAAGTATTTTTGAGTCTGAAAACAATACTCTTGATGCATGCCCTAACTATCTAGACCTTCCCAATTACAACAATTACATTCTTGTTGAACAGATTTTCTTTATTCATTGAAAATAGAGAATGATGGTAAGGAGAGTAGGCAAAAAACGATGGTCAATATAAATGTTTTTCAAAAAGCTCATATACAGAAGAGCTAGTAGAGCTATATTATATATTGACAAATAAGGCAATGAAAAAATTATTTGTGTGTAATTTTTGTGACTGAAAGCATTTTTATACTGTATTGTTTCAATTACATGAGTATATGGGAAAAGTGAGAGGGATGTATGCTAAAATGTTGACTGAGATAAATAAGTAGAATCTCTATTTTACTGTCTTCTCTTTGCTTTCCATGTTGTCTGAGGTTTCTACAAGGAGCAGGCAAGTAATCTGAAAAGCAGTTTTTAAATGTACAGGGTAAGACAGAACACGATAATAGAGCATAAAGGATATTGACTATGAAGTTAATATTATTAAACGAACAATACATGAGGTTTTGCAAAAGCAAAGGCAAGAGAAATTATCCCATGTTAAGTGAAATGGGAAATAATAGGAGAGGTATGCTAAAGGGTGGGACTGTGGGAATTAATTTTGTTTAAATCTGGCAAAAGTGCATATGGGAAAATATGTCACGGGCTTGGGATACAATCCGGTCAATGACTTTGGAATGGGCATTGAAAGAATGGCTTGGAGGACAAGATGGGAGATGCCAGCAAACAATCACCACAAGGTGCTTTGGTATCTCATCTGTTCATAGGATTATGTGAGAATCTAATGACATGCTATAGGTACAGCAGTTAGAATAGCGGCTGGTGAGCGCGCCGGAAAACTTAGCTGTCGATGTTGTTACAAGATAAATAATAGTACTACAAAGGGAAGCTCAGTGAAAAGGATGGTATGACACGAGCAACAGGTGTTTAGGCCTATTTCAGATGAACTGGAGGTGAGCAGGAAAGGGAAAAGGGAGTGTGGTGGTAATTTATTATTTCAAAGGTCCGTTACAGACAGCAGATATCAAAGTTCTAGCCTTTGGGTATAATCTGAGTGGTCATAAAAAGTTTGATTCTTTTAGAAGGTACGCCAGTGCTAATAAAAGAAGAATATTTGGCAGTGGAGTAGATGTGTGAGTTAAATAGCAGTGAAAACATAGCAAATATTTGGCCGCCCTATGTCGGGAAGTTGCAAATACAGCAGGAAGTGGAAACAGCTTTCTCTTCATTGTGTTTAGTCTCATTTAGTGATGATAGCCCTCTTGGCGTAGAAGAATGTAACTCTTGTTACGGGGAGAAGTCCAGCCGGAAATGATAAATTAGTATCATCTGCACACGGAATGCTGAGAGTAGATCGTAGTGTCCCAGTTAATAGAAGCATAACGTCTTAGATATGGAAGCAGTTCTGGAATCGTCTAATATCAAATCATCACTTGACACATAAAGAGATGGAAGCCCAGAGAAGCTGAAGAATGGCAGATCTCAGAATAGAAGGTTAACGCTTTTGTTTACAATCTAGGACTTCTCTCCTTGGATGATTAGGTTGGGATTGTGTAGGTAACAGGTGACCCTTTATACAAGACATCATCTTCCCTGAGTTCCATTCCATGATATCCCTTACGAGACCATCAGAGCCAAAGTATACAGCCTCTGCTGCCACCAATTGTACATGAAATATCATGGAGATGGGCAGTGCCACCCCTCTGGACATCTGCTCTTTACTCAGCAGGAGAAAGTAGAACACCTGCTACATTTTTTCATATTTGCCTGACTAATAACAATTACGATAGTAAAACTGATGAGGATAACAGCAGCTGTTATTGTTTACCGTTTAGATAGGCTCAGGCAAAATGCTAAGCACGTCACATACATAACTTCATTTAATCTTCCTGACAATCCATAAAGTAAGTACTTCATCCTCATGGATAAAGACTTAGAGGCTTAGGAAGATTTGCCCAGTAATTCGGGAGTAGAGTCTGGAACTGTGTATTTTTTTTAACAAGTTCCCAAGGTGTTGCTAATACACCTGGTCCTTGAACAAGGACTTGCAACCACATACATAGTAGAATTTGGAATGAGCCTCCAGCCTCAGAAGGAAATAGGACTAACACAAACAAGGCAGGAAAACATGCTGTGTCATCGTCAGGTGCAGATGCAGACTTTACTCTTCAAAAGGGACTGAATAGACGTTAACAGTAGTAACCAAGACGGAGGCTCACTCTTAGGTATCTGGGTGTGGGCGTGGCACTAAGAGAGAAGGGAAGGCATGAGCTGCCATTTTGGCAATGTGGAATCCGCAGATTGTTTGGGTAATCTGATTACAGTTCTAGATGGGTTATTTAATTATAGCTCCATGAATAAGGTTACAATTTTGGTCAGGATTAGCTGAGCCTCCAACCTTCGGTTACATGCTATGCATAGCTAGGAAGGCTGAGGAAGCAAAGTTAAGACTGACTAGCACCCTTGGCTGGAGAAGGTAAATTCTGTGCTGGACGTGCAAGTCTCTAACCCTGGATTTTGTCAGGCATAGGCCAGATGACTGCATGGCTGGAGCACTTTGAGGCAATTTAAAGATGAATTAGTTGATCATAAGATTCCTTCCAAAAAGTGCTAAAAAAAATGATGGGGACATGTCAGAGAACACAGGATTCAACTTGAAAGGTCTCCCACTGGCCACATCAGTGGAAATTTTGAGAAGAACTATTGACAGTAATACGTAATAACCCATAGAATAACATAAGAATCCAGCAGTCCATATTGATAGAAGAGAAAGTATTCCAATTAATCGGTGTAGAAGGAATAATGGAAACAGAATGTCACCATTTGGCGAGCATCATATGGCAGTAAGAATCATCAGTGGATGCTTAAATTAATAGGTGAGTGTTAGATGAAAAAGTATAATGAGAAACAGGACACTGACATAGTCAAAGTGTATTTCTCCATAATATACTTATTATAAAAGAAACAAGAGTGACTTTAAAGTGGAGAAATCACTTTAATTATGTGATCAATGTTAATGTCACCAGTAATGAGACACAGCAACATCGAGTGCCTCTTGACATGATGTGCTGACAAGGACATTGGCATCATTTGCCAAAAATGCAGAAACTGAGGAAATTTCAGGCAAATCCAGAATGAGGAACATTCTACAAAATAATTGGCCCATACTCTTGAAGCTTATGAAAGTCAAAGAAATATTGAGGAATTAAGAGACTAAAGAGACATGACAGCTAAAAAGAATGTGTGATCCTGGTTCAGAAAAAAGACATTATTTGGGCAATCCATGAACTTTGAATAAGGTGTATAGATTAAAGTGGTATATCATATTAATTTCCAGATATTGATCATGGTAATGTGATTATGTAAGGTATTTGGGGAATCTGGGTAAAGGGTATATGGGAATTTTGTATTGTATTTGCAACTGTAACATTGTCAGGAAGTTTTGAAATAAAAGTTAAAAAAGAAAAAAATAAGTAAATATGAAGACTCCATCCAACTCTGAGGTTCCTGGTTTCTGGGTATAGAAGTTGATCACAAAAATCACCTAGTGAATCTTGGGTCAAAAAAAGACCTGTGGTCAAAATGGGCCACCTTTCCCAACCCCAGATCCTAACGCAAACTGCTCCGGAGTCACTGTGGCTGATGTGGCAGGGGGAATGGGCTGAGTATGCTTTCTCCAAGGGTATTTTCCAGCCTGACCACACATGAGCTACTGGGAATCAGTTGTGCCCAGATCTCTGGTTCACACTTGGGTTGTAATATTAACTGAGAGAATAGTGTCACCCTGCAACCAGGGTAGTAGTGTACAATAATTAAAGGGAGCTACTTAGTGGGGAAGGTGATTCTCAGAGGATCAGCTTAGAAGGCACCCACCCTCCCAACCCCTACTGCGGATAGTCTCCTTTCATTGCCAGGCTTTGCAGAGCTCTGAGTTTCTTCAGGAATCCAGGGCTTATCGTGTGGCTGTAGGTTTTGGTCTGGGTTTCCGTGTTTGGTTGATTGGTTTATATGTTTATCATGTGCTTCTCTAAAAAAGAAACTTGTGCCAAAGTTGAGGAATGATGCTATGCTGGTTGTGGCTGAAACCACAGCTGTTGATGCTAGGGAGTCTCCGAGATGTCCACTCAGAAGTTGAGCATTGCCATGACAACCATCCCTGCCCAGTTTGGCAAAGGCAGACCGGTTAGCAGAGAAAAGTGCTGCCATGGAAATTTCTTATATCCAGATAGCATGTGATTTTTTAAGAATATTGTGTTCGAATTTTGGGTGTAATTCTTTTTTCCCTCAAGTGCTTTGTGTTAAAGGAAATAAGTTCTTCAGGGTGGTTTTAATGCATTCATTTTAATAACAACCATTGATGGAGTGTGGCTGGGTGCCAGGCACTGTGTTAGGCCCTAGAGATACAGAGGTTGGGAAGGTTGTCCTTGTCCTCAAGGAACTTACAGTCTAGTTAAGGGATGAAGAAAGGAGGGAGGCACAATAGTAAAGAACACCCATAGATTTATCTGGTCTACTTTAGTTGGACTGAGGTGGGGGAAAGAGGAAATTCTTCTGAGGCTCTGCGAGAGGCAGAGCAATGAAGAGAGGGAAGTAATAAGCAGCAAGCTCTCTAAGTAAACGTATAAACAAGTCAGTTGAGGTAGATAGGAGAGGTGAATTGCCTTGAGGTCTCCAATTTTTCTATTTGAATTTCTTTTATTAAGGACAAACTTTATACTTTCTAACACTTAAAAATATATAGAGGGAATTCTAAAAATGTTTTCTGTTACAAAAGTAATACATGCTCATTATAGAAAATTAATATAAAGTATTAAGAAGACAGTCCCCCCTTTCGACCCTTAGTGGATAAAAAATGGCTTTGACAGTCTATACTGTCTTCTCTAAAGTTTGTCAGAGAGTTTCAGTTTATTCTTTTAGCATCAAATCTTCAGCTAGAAAACAGTATGATCATTCTTATAGAATATGATTACAAATTATTGTCAATTGTCAAATGACAAAACTGTAAATTAATAGCCATTTTAAGTAACTTGTAAATTTATTTACTATTCACAAATACATATTTAACACTAAACTTTGTGCAAGGTACTAGGCTAGACACCATTTGAGCTCTTTCTACAAAGGGATCAAATACCCAGTTGTAAGTTCATGGTTATAATTCCATATTTAATCGAGGGGAAATCTCAGCAAGCCAGATACTGTCTGGAAAAGAGTGGTCAAGATGTGGTTAGATGATCAGGCATTAGTGACAGTGCACAGTGTGACTATCAGTGCCAAAGCTGAGACTTTGAAAATAAGAATGTCACACCAAGTCATTGCTTATGAATTATACTGAAGAGTCCAGTGAGTGGCTGAGAGTTGTTAAGTGTGCAAAGATGTTGGCAGTTTTAGTAAACTTAACAGTGAAGCTCCACAACTTGGGGAATTTATAACTGGAGACTTACTTGCTCAAAATGAGCTCGCAGGTTATGTTTCTGTTTATTCATTTAGTCAGCAAATATTTATTTGTTACTGCCTGCCAGGCACTGGGACAGGCCCAGAGGTTGTCCTCACGCTGACAGAGCTCACGTTCTGATGGCACCCCCGTAAGCATGAGAGAAGGTTGAAGGCGTCATTCTCTCCATGGCTCTTTCAGATCTGTGAAGCCCGGGCAGTTGGTGGTCAGGTTATGTTTTGGTAGACATAGAGAGCTCACAAGCCAGCGTCTTAATAAACATGAGTTGGGTACCCATTTTGTTCGTGTTGCCAGAGGACAGGAATTGAAGGTAATTTCCAGAGCAAGCAACTTACCCCTTTTTTCCCACCATCTTCAAAGTACTCTTATCAGATCATAAATCTGGTAAGGGGGCAGATCAGATCTCTCCTCCCAATCTTCTTGCATCACTTTAAGAGGTAACATAAGAACAACACTGCAAAAGTAAACCTGTCTAAGCCAGTGCAGCTCATTATCTGACTTTTGTTTGTTTGTTTTTTTAAGGACTGACAGGATCTTCCTGCCTACTTTTGATCCATTAGCACTCACTATGAACTAAAGGCTTATACAGAATTCACTGATGGAATCCAGATAATTCCATGGTTTCCGTGACAATACAGAAACTCTGCACATCAGAGCACTCGTGGTGTTCGCATTCAGAAGTGACTTTTATAAATAATAAAAAGAGGTGTGGCCCAGAGAAATCACTAGTGGAAAATCTCTATTTTATTGTTTCCCCTCTGACTTCATCAGCCTAAAGACACATGTTTGAGGTCTAATCAGCCCAAGAGTGTTGCCCTTTAATTTACTTCTGCAAATATAGCACCACATGACCTTCAGAGGGGGATTCTTTGAATCCTCATGTCAGAGCAAACGTCAATGAATTGTCCTTTTTAAAAAAAGAAACGTATTTTTGAACCCCTCTTAGGGCCATTTCTAAAGAAATTTTTGTTGTAATGGAGTTTAGTTTTGAAACATTTGGCACTTCTGTTTTCTGATGATGTAAATAACTGAACATTTTTTTTAGATGTTGATTTGGCTTTTAAATGCATACATATACATATGTATTCATACACATAAATACACTTGTGTGTTTTAACAGTTAAAGCTTAGGTCTATTTTATTAAAGACTGGATATTCTACATTCTGAATTCTTTAGAGGACTCTATAGTATAAAAACTTGATAATAATAAAACAGGACAAGGTATGAGTTCACTGCCTGATTCCATATGATTTAGCTGAACATTTAGTGGTCATTAATCATAAATTTTGAATTAAGACTCCCAAGTGAGATACCTCTATCCAAAGTATTTAGCATGTAACTCCCATCGGAGAGAAAGACGAACAAGTCTCAGACTTAATGAAAGGGGCGTTGACTAGTGAGTATTTAAGCAGCCTGGGATTCATCACACACTTTCTGGAAATGTAATAATGAGTAATGTGTACAAAGAATTTCCTCTAAGTATACAGTGTATAGAGTGGGTTATTTTGAAATTCACTGTCTTAGGGCTTATCTTGCTGTATATTATATAAAGTAGAGTGGCAAATATTTTAACATGTTCTAGTTTTGTTCTTAGTAAAAATAAACTCCTTCCACATTTTACAGGTACACTTTCACCATTGTTCTCAGTTCTGCTTTGGATAGCAGTTGCAATCTGCACATCTATGCTGTTTTTCTTCTCCAAGCCTGTGGGTATTCGGCCATTTCTTGTGTCAGTAATGCTCAGATCAATATATACAATAGGTCTTGGGCCTACGTTAATACTTCTTGGTGCAGCTAATGTAAGTACTTTACTTAGCCTTCTACTGTTCTGGATTAATTAAAAGTTTACTAAATATAAAAATGTAACTCTATGCTTTAACTCTGTATATACAGTAAATTCTAATTCATTGTGAATCCGAGTTAATCAGAGTTTAACTTGTACCTTTTTTATTGACTTTTGAGATAAAGGAAAAATGGCAAGTGAAAATTTGATATATTTAAGATGGTAGCATTTGGGGCATGACCCAGTTCTGCAGTCAATTTAATCCAATCCAGTTTTAGTGCCTTTGGCATCCTATATGGGCAGCTGTTGACAAAATTGACTCTGAGCCACTGTTAACATCCTAAAGTAACTTCTAAATCATCTGAGAAAGATTAAATTATATTCAGCAGAATTTTAGAAGTGAGTAATACCTTTTATAAAATGCCCAAAAGAGAAGGGTTGCTGTAAGAGAAAATATGAAGTTGGACTCTTTTTATGAGAACAAAACCTATTAACTTGTGAAAGGCATAGATGAGATTTTTTTTCCACTAAATTTTTAAATTTTTTTTTAAATTTTGAAATATTAGAACAAGGGAGTACATTTCACAACTTGAGCTAGGTAAGTTTAGAATAAGTAAGCCAGACTACTATTGCAAATAGCAGTAATTTTGCCCGAGATAAAATTTTAAAGGGACTAGACAACTTTTTGTATGGCACAGCTAAAAAGGGATATTAGGAAATGGTAAATCACCAGGTTGATGAAAGATCATGTTGCAGGTAAATAAATCTTGCTAATATGTCTGCTCAATAGCTAAGCACTTTCTATATTTTTTACTGGGTTTCTAACATAATATCCTATATTCTAGTATCTGTATATCTGTATCTGGTATCTCCCCTACTACATTATACAGTTCATAAGACTAATGATTGATCATTCAATGTCTGGAACATCATTGGTACTCAGCAAATATTTCTTAAGTAAATTAACTAATGAATGAGTGAAAGATTATCTTTGTATTCTTATACATTTACAGTGCCTTGCACACACAAAAAAGGTGCAAATATATATTGAAAATGAATAAATGAAATAATCAACCAAACTTTTGAGAACTATAAAGCCAAGCTAGTATGGCCAAATCTATGTTTCTGACCCCTATTATAATATTATATATAATATTATACATTATAATATTATAATTCTTCAAAAACTGGACATGATATATATGACATATATATGTGATGGATACATATATGTATGTGACAGATATATTTATATGTTTATATATATATTAAACGATTACATTCAAGTCACCAAATTACCAATTATTCCTCAATCATTGTGAATAAAGGGAAGTGTACTCTACATACAAAGGGCACTATCAGTAAAGAATTCTGTAAAGTACCAAACATATTATTCTGTAAGTTTCTCGAGGGCAGGGGTTGTCACATTCATCGATATAATCCTGTCTACCTCACTCACTCCCTACCCCATTTTTCTCCACCTTAATGCCTAGCACTTAAACATTCAAAAATTGTTTACATGAACTGAACTAGTACTTTCGGTGCTTTGGAAATAAGCTACTTTTGTGAAATTTCCAACCGAGTGAATTTAGGAATCTTCATGGATTTCTCTGATTTTTTCTAAGCCTGTTACTGCATCCAGCTTATTATTTTTTCTTTAAAAAATACATTGACTATTGAACCCAATTATTTGAAGAAACAAATAATATCTCTAAACTGATAACTGATCCTCAGTAAGACATTAATCCAAGTGAGAAAATCCAAATTTGATAAATGAAATAATAGCGAGACAGAATTAGACCAAAATAGCAGCATTTATTGGGTCTCTGTTATCTAATAGACACTGATAATAAT
The DNA here is from genome assembly GCF_002837175.3 of Physeter macrocephalus. Classification (NCBI taxonomy): domain Eukaryota; kingdom Metazoa; phylum Chordata; class Mammalia; order Artiodactyla; family Physeteridae; genus Physeter; species Physeter macrocephalus. The sequence goes on along the minus strand of NC_041219.1, from coordinate 73,634,651 downwards.
AGAGGATTTGTGGTTCTTGCCATCCAGAAGCTTTAAGGATATATAAAGAGGTACAGAATAACATTTTAAAGTCTATTGGGAAAACCAAAAACATTGAGAGAATTTTTCTTTTGCCGCTCATGGGACAGGATAAAAAGATAACTTCTGCCTGGTTTGGTGAGAATAGTTCCACTATAAGTAATGACTCTTCATCACCAGAGGGCAGACAGCAGAAGCAAAAGAGCTACAATCCTGCAGCCTGTGGAACGAAAACTACATTCACAGAAAGATAGACAAAATGAAAAGGCAGAGGAATATATACCAGATGAAGGAAAAAGATAAAACACCAGAAAACCAATTAAATGAAGTGGAGATAGGCAACCTTCCTGAAAAAGAATTCAGGATAATGATAGTGAAGATGATCCAGGACCTAAGAAAAAGAATGAAGGCAAAGATTGAGAAGATGCAAAAAATGTTTAACAAAGATCTAGAAGAATTAAAGAACAAACACCTAGAAGAATTAAAGAACAAACAAACAGAGATGAACAATACAATAACTGAAATGAAAAATGCACTAGAAGGGAATCAATAGCAGAATAACTGAGGCAGAATAATGGATAAGTGACCTGGAAGACAGAACGGTGGAAATCACTGCCATGGAACAGAATAAAGAAAAAAGAATGAAAAGAAATGAAGACAGCCTAAGAGACCTCTGGGATGACATTAAATGCACCAACATTCAACACACCAACATACACATTATAGGGGTTCCAGAAGGAGAAGAGAGAGAGAAAGAACCTGAGAAAATATTTGAAGAGATCATAGTCGAAACCATCCCTAATATCAGAAATGAAATAGCCACCCAAGTCCAGGAAGTGCAGAGAGTCCCAGGCAGCATAAACCCAAGGAGAACCATACCGAGACACATAGTAATCAAATTGACAAAAATTAAAGACAAAGACAAATTATTAAAAGCAAAAAGGGAAAAATGACAAATAACATACAAGTGAACTCCCATAAGGTTAACAGCTGATTTCTCAGCAGAAAATATACAAGCCAGAAGGGAGTGGCATGATATATTTAAAGTGATGAAAGGGAAGAACCTACAACCAAGATTACTCTACCCAGCTAGGATCTCATTCAGATTCGATGGAGAAATTAAAAACTTCACAGACAAGCAAAAACTAAGAGAATTCAGCCCCATCAAACCAGCTTTACAACAAATGCTAAAGGAACTTCTCTAGGCAGGAGACACAAGAGAAGGAAAAGACCTACAAAAACAAACCCAAAACAATTAAGAAAATGATAATAGGAGCATACATATCGATAATTACCTTAAATGTAAATGGATTAAATGCTCCCACTAAAAGACATAGACTGGCTGAATGGATACAAAAACAAGACCTGTATATATGCTGTC
>NC_041219.1:73631372-73632120 GCF_002837175.3 Physeter macrocephalus | reverse complement strand
TAGAAGAATTAAAGAACAAACACCTAGAAGAATTAAAGAACAAACAAACAGAGATGAACAATACAATAACTGAAATGAAAAATGCACTAGAAGGGAATCAATAGCAGAATAACTGAGGCAGAATAATGGATAAGTGACCTGGAAGACAGAACGGTGGAAATCACTGCCATGGAACAGAATAAAGAAAAAAGAATGAAAAGAAATGAAGACAGCCTAAGAGACCTCTGGGATGACATTAAATGCACCAACATTCAACACACCAACATACACATTATAGGGGTTCCAGAAGGAGAAGAGAGAGAGAAAGAACCTGAGAAAATATTTGAAGAGATCATAGTCGAAACCATCCCTAATATCAGAAATGAAATAGCCACCCAAGTCCAGGAAGTGCAGAGAGTCCCAGGCAGCATAAACCCAAGGAGAACCATACCGAGACACATAGTAATCAAATTGACAAAAATTAAAGACAAAGACAAATTATTAAAAGCAAAAAGGGAAAAATGACAAATAACATACAAGTGAACTCCCATAAGGTTAACAGCTGATTTCTCAGCAGAAAATATACACGCCAGAAGGGAGTGGCATGATATATTTAAAGTGATGAAAGGGAAGAACCTACAACCAAGATTACTCTACCCAGCTAGGATCTCATTCAGATTCGATGGAGAAATCAAAAGCTTTACAGACAAGCAAAAGCTAAGAGAATTCAGCACCACCAAACCAGCTCTACAAAAAATGCTAAAGGAAC
>NC_041219.1:73601675-73630544 GCF_002837175.3 Physeter macrocephalus | reverse complement strand
AATGCTAAAGGAACTTCTTTAAGTGGGAAACACAAGAGAAGAAAAGGACTTACAAAAACAAACCCAAAACAATTAAGAACATGGTAATAGGAACATACATATCGATAATTACCCTAAACGTGAATGGATTAAATGCTCCAACCAAAAGACACAGGCTCACTGAATGGATGCAAAAACAAGACCATATATATGCTGTCTACAAGAGACCCACTTCACACCTAGGGACACATACAGACTGAAACTGAGGGGATGGAAAAAGATTTTCCATGCTAATGGATATCAAAAGAAAGCTGGAGTAGCAATTCTCATATCAGATAAAAGAGACTTTAAAATAAAGAATGTTACAAGAGACAAGGAAGGACACTACATAATGATCAAGGGATCATTCCAAGAAGAAGATATAACAATTATAAATATATACGCACCCAACATAGGAGCACCTCAATACATAAGGCAACTGCTAACAGCTATAAAAGAGTAAATCAACAGTAACACAATAATAGTGGGAGACTTTAACACCTCACTTACACCAATGGACAGATCATCCAGACAGAATATTAATAAGGAAACACAAGCTTTAAATGACACAATAGACCATATAGATTTAATTGATATTTATAGGACATTCCATCTGAAAAGAGCAGATTACACTTTCTTCTCAGGTGCACACAGAACATGCTCCAGGATAGATCACATCTTGGGTCACAAATCAAGCCTCGGTAAATTTAAGAAAATTGAAATCATATCAAGCATCTTTTCTGACCACAATGCTATGAGATTAGAAAGCAATTACAGGGAAAAAAAGTAAAAAACTACAAACACTTGGAGGCTAAACAATATGCTACTAAATAACCAAGAGATCACAGAAGAAATCAAAGAGGAAATCAAAAAATACCTAGAGACAAATGACAACGAAAACACGATGATCCAAAACCTGTGGGATGAAGGAAAAGCAGTTCTAAAAGGGAAGTTTATAGCAACATGATCCTACCTCAAGAAACAAGAAAAATCCCAAATAAACAATCTAACCTTACACCTAAAGGAACTAGAGAAGGAAGAACAAACAAAACCCAAAGTTAGTAGAAGGAAAGAAATCATAAAGATCAGAGCAGAAAGAAATGAAATAGAAACAAAGAAAACAATAATAAAGATCAATAACACTGAAAGCTCGTTCTTTGAGAAGATAAATAAAATTGATAACCCTTTAGCCAGACTCGTCAAGAGAAAGAGGGAGAGGACTCATATCAATAAAATTAGAAATGAAAAAGGAGAAGTTACAATGGACACCACAGAAATACAAAACATCCTAAGAGACTACTACAAGCAACATTATGCCAGTAAAATGGACAACTTGGAAGAAATGGACAAATTCTTAGAAAGGGATAAGCTTCCAAGACTGAACCAGGAAGAAGTAGAAAATATGAACAGATCAATCACAAGTAATGAAATTGAAACTGTGATTAAAAATCTTCCAACAAACAAAAGTCCAGGACCAGATGGCTTCACAGGTGAATTCTATCAAACATTTAGAGAAGAGCTAACACCCATCCTTCTCAAACTCTTCCAAAAAATTGCAGAGGAAGGAACACTCCCAAACTCTTTCTACAAGGCACCATCACCCTGATACCAAAACCAGACAAAAATACTACAAAAAAAGAAAACTGCAGACCAATATCACTGATGAATGTAGATGCAAAAATCCTCAACAAAATACTAGCAAACAGAATCCAACAACACATTAAAAGGATCATACACCATGATCAAGTGGCATTTATCCCAGGGATGCAAAGATTCTTCAATATACAGAAATCAATCAGTGTGATACACCTTATTAACAAATTGAAGAATAAAAACCATATGATCATCTCAATAGATGCAGAAAAAGCTTTTGACAAAATTCAACACCCACTTATGATAAAAACTCTCCAAAAAGTGGGATAGAAGGAACCTCCTACCTCAACATAATAAAGGCCATATACGACAATCCCACAGCAAGCATCATTCTCAATGGTGAAAAACTGAAAGCATTTCCACTAAGACCAGGAACAAGACAAGGATGTCCACTCTTGCCACTCTTATTCAACATAGTTTTGGGAGTCCTAGCCACAGCAATCAGAAGAAAAAAATAAATAATAGGAATCCAAATTAGAAAAGAAGTAAAACTGTCACTGTTTGCAGATGACATGATACTATAAATAACTAATCCTAAAGATGCCATCAGAAAACTACTAGAGCTAATCAATGAATTTGGTAAAGTTGCAGGATACAAAATTAATGCACAGAAATAAAGCATTGCTATACTTTAACAATGAAAGATCAGAAAGAGAAATTAAAGAAACAATCCCATTCACCATTGTAACAAAAAGAATTAAATACCTAGGAATAAACCTACCTAAGAGGTAAAAGACCTATACTCAGAAAAATATAAGACAATGATGAAAGAAATCAAAGATGACACAAACAGTTGGAGAGATATACCATTTCGTGGATTGGAAGAATCATTATTGTGAAAATGACTATACTACCCAAAGCAATCTACATATTCAATGCAATCCCTATCAAATAAACAATGGCATTTTTTACAGAACTAGAATAAAAAAATCTTAAAATTTGTATGGAGACACAAAAGGCCCCGAACAGCCAAAGCAATCTTGAGGGAAAAAAATGGAGCTGGAGGAATCAGACTCCCTGACTTCAGACTATACTATAAAGCTACAGTCATCAAGACAGTATGTTACTGGCACAAAAACAGAAATATAGATCAATGGAACAAGATAGATAGCCCAGAGATAAACCCATGCACCTATGGTCAACTAATCTATGACAAAGGAGGAAAGGATATATAATGGAGAAAAGACAGTCTCTTCAATAAGTGGTGCTGGGAAAACTGGACAGCTACATGTAAAAGAATGAAATTAGAACACTCCCTAACACCATACACGAAAATAAACTCACAATGGATTAAAGACCTAAATATAAGACCAGACACTATAAAACTCTTAGAGGAAACCATAGGAAGAACACTCTTTGACATAAATCACAGCAAGATCTTTTTTGACTCACCTCCTAGAGTAATGGAAATAAAAACAAAAATAAACAAATGGGACCTAATGAAACTTAAAAGCTTTTGCACAGCAAAGGAAACCATAAACAGGACGAAAAGACAACCCTCAGAATGGGAGAAAATATTTGCAAACAAAGCAACGGACAAAGGATTAATCTCCAAAAGATATAAACAGCTCATGCAGCTCAATATTAAAAAAACAAACAACCCAATCGAAAAATGGCCAAAGACCTAAATAGACATGTCTCCAAAAAAGACATACAGATGGCCAAGAGGCACATGAAAAGCTGTTCAACATCACTAATTATTAGAGAAATGCAAATCAAAACTACAATGAGGTATCACCTCACACCAGTTAGAATGGGCATCATCAGAAAATCTACAAAGAACAAATGCTGGAGAGGGTGTGGAGAAAAGGGAACCCTCTTGTGCTGTTGGTGGGAATGTAAACTAATACAGCCACTATGGAGAACAGTATGGAGGTTCCTTAAAAAACTAAAAATAGAACTACCATACGACCCAGCAATCCCACTACTGGGCATATACCCTGAGAAGACCATAATTCAAAAAGACACTTGCACCCCAGTATTCACTGCAGCACTGTTTACAATAGCCAGGTCATGGAGGCAACCTAAATGCCCATCGACAGATGAACGGATAAGAAAATATGGTACATATATACAATGGAATATTTCTCAGCCATAAAAAGGAACGAAACTGGGTCATTTTTAGAGACATGGATGGACCTAGAGACTGTCATACAGAGTGAAGTTAAGTCAGAAAGAGAAAAACAAATATTGTATATTAATGCATATATGTGGAATCTAGAAAAATGGTACAGATGAACCGGTTTGCAAGGCAAAAATAGAGACACAGATGTAGAGAACAAATGTATGGACACCAAGAGGGCAAAGTGGGGTGGGGGTGGTGGTGGGATGAATTGGGAGATTGGGATTGACATGTATACACTAATATGTATAAAATGGATAACTAATAAGAACGTGCTATATAAAATAAATAATTAAATTTAAAAAATAACTTCATAAGAGCAGCAAGTGTTATACTTTAATTTCTTCCTGAGAAGAAATCTACATGGAGATATAATTTTCTTATTAACTATGTGAATCTGTGGGTAGTCTAATAGCCTTCACAGCATAAAACACTCATTTGCACAGCCCCCAAATGATACATTATGATCTGCCTGTCCAGGGCATTTTGACCAAAGAAAATATTAGCTTTGATCTGGGACAAATTGAATGGAATAATTGTAATTTTGATATGATAGATATTGATAGAAGAGTTTTTACCTATAGTTTTGATACTGTACAGATTAATAAAAACATTTTAGCAAATATCATTTACCTTAACATTTAACATAACAGGCTCATTACAGAACTGTCTATGGTTTACCATTTCCTAGGAGGTAGGAAAAAAAAAGAAAACATAAATCAATCATGTTTGTCCCTTAGATTTTAACGCATTTATTAACTTAATTTACACTTAAAACTTTGCATTGTGTAACAGCTGCAACTATAATTGCTAAAGTTATAGGTATCAGAAACAGGAAAAAATTGTCTACCTGAGAGTTAAGCCTTAATGAGCATCAGAATTCCAGACCTTAGGTAAATAGCAAGCCTCTGAATTTCGTTCTTCTCATCAGTGAAATGAAGGTATTAAAGCCTAGTCTGTCCTCATGGGGTTTTTGAGAAGATCAGTTCAGAAGATTAGTGTGAAGATTTAGAAAAGAACAATAGCATGATAATGTGTGAAGTAGGATTTAATTGTAAAACATTGCTGTCATGATCGTAAAAGTGTTTGTATTTTGGTTCACAGGGAGTTGTTTGTTTCTGACTCAGTGTCTTTCACAGGGTTAAGCAAATACACAAAGTCCTTTTTTTGGTAAAGGAATCAAGTGGAAGGAAAAACCTCAATCTATATTCTGAGCACTTAGTATTATCAGTTTCTGCTTATTATGATGCTTCATCTTTATCATCTTTGCTAGTTTCTAAAAAATTTTTATTTAGCTTGCAGCTTGCTTCTCTGTCTTGTCACAGGGGTTACCTCAATATTTGAGTTGTTTTTAAAATTTCAAATGTTCTTCTCTGTTATAGAAGCATATCTTATAACCCAGTACAGTTTTCTTCCCACCTCTACATTACATTTTTAGTTATTGCTAATGAAAATTAACATTATTTTGGCAAATATAAACACATTTTATCAGTTTGGGATCACTTAATATATTTTCATACCATTAAACTTATTTGTAAATCTCATTTTAATAATGATAGTATTAACCAGTTGTATGGATGTTATATAATTTATTTAACCATTTCATTAATTCTTATTGTTTAGATTTTTATAATAAATAATACAGTAAACACCTGTGAAATATATTGAGTCAAAACATTCATATTCTCGTCCTTTCTCACACACACACACAAACACACACACACACACACACACACACACACACCCTGTTTTTCATATAATACAGTCACTGATGCTCCCACTCCTGATATTCAGTTGCAGAAGCAGAAAACTGCCCCAGTGCTGGGAGAATACTAGCATGTGTTGAATTTAGTAAGAGACACTACCGTTTACACCAGCCTTGTTTAATGTACTGTTTTGCTGGCAATTTAAAAGATTTCTTGGGTGATTTTGACTACATGACAATTTTGCCTCATGCTTTGACTGTAGAACCTTGTCCTGCCCAAGATGTAACATCACTGAAATGGAGTTTTTTGAATCAAATAATCTGAATTTTTAGTAAGAAGGTTGATGGTTGATGAATATATCGTAATATAGTTAAACTGCAGTTCAAGACAATAAATTCAATTTTACTTTTTAATAAATAGTAGACAATCTTTTTTTGCTGTAATTATTGCTGGAAAATAAATAGGAACAATGTAAGATGGGGATAGGGTTATTGATCAGGGACATAGAACCAAATAAGACAAAAAGGATTATATAAAGGCAGCTATAAATTTCTGTGATCACATAAAATAGCAAACTTTAAGGGACACCACATAGAATTCTAGAGCTGTGAGGCACATTAAGGCTTATTCCCTTCTAGTCATTTCATTTTAGAAATGAGTGTATACATCCTATAGACACCAGGAGGATTTACCTAAGTAATTAGTGGCAGAGCCAAGACTGGAACCCTGATGGCCCAACTTCTAAGCCAGGGTTTTTCCACTATACTGCACTGTTTTAAAAAAAGTCCTGCAAAGACATATCAATGAAATATAAAGTATCTATGAAAATATTACTATACTGTATAATTAATTACCTAGTTAAAATTAATGAATTTGTTTTAGTATACATTGATTAACAAACGAACATTCATTTTTCTGTTTTGGAAGAGCATCATTTGGATGATGTGTCACTTTTAAAAGGCTGTACAGAGAGCTTACATTGCTGCCGTTTCCGTCCCCCACCTGCCACTTTTTCCCCCAACCTTCACACAATTTATCCCATTCTCAATGAAAAATATATCAAGGGCAGCTTTGAAGAATAGATGGAGAAAGAAAAAAATATAAGGGACGGTTGTGATCATTTATATTTGTATTTGTGTGCTGACTCGAGGGTCTTCCAATGCCAGTTCAGAAGATGGCCTCTTAACCACCTTGCTCAGTTCCCACACCCCCCGTTTATTGTTGCCCACATGAACGCTTGCCACAGAAGCAGTGATTGCCTACATAATGGTATTGACAAACGAAGGACTGGTTAGACAATGTCAAGTAAGTCATGACATGAAATGGGAGAATGTTTTTGTAACTTCTTCATTTCCATAAATATTCCCAGCTTTCATGGAAAATGCTTGATAAAACTAATTTGCAAATTTCAAGGTCATGCAGCAGGAAAAACCAGCGTTCAAGTTCTTTCCTACCCAAATCATTTATACTTACACTTATTTCTTCCTGGTATGAATACTTCAAAATTAAAAGACAGCAGTTTCCTTGTTTCTGATCTGTGCAGAAATAGGTGGCTGCCACTACCAGCATTGGCTCCATCAAGAGAAAAGGAGCATATTCATCAATATGAAGCCTTAGGTCAAGGTTCAAAAAAATTAACCTGAAACAAATAAGGCGAATCTTTCTTTTTCATGCAAGAATGGCAGAGGCCCTTTTAGGCAGAAGTGTGTCCTTGCTTTTGCATTATTTGAGAACTGAACTATATAGCTCTTGAGAACCTGAATTCAATGTATCCCTTTTCCTATAAGTATATAGGACTTATAGTTTTCCTGCATAATTTTTTTATGACTCAGTTTAAAGACACAACATTTAAACAATTTGTCTTCAACATATAATTCATCTTTCTGAAAAGTCATAATTTTAATTTTTAATTTTATTTTTTATAGAACTTCTTATTTCTATTTCATATTGATGATATGGGTGAATGAATTAAACTTGCTCTTGGATAGTAAACATAAAGACATCCATTAATACTGTAGCTATATTTAATAGTAATGTAAAGGTATGATGATGTAACACTGAATAGTGAAGTAAGACTTTCTATTTAACATTATTCAAGTTAACAAGATGATGAAATTGATAATATCTGTTATTGAGAGGATATTTAATTAACATGGGGCAAACTTAGGAAAGGTTTGAAGTTTTTAATTGCTCTGTTGTTGATTTGGTTTGGTTATCTTCACAACGTGCAATGATAAACCATTTCTCATTTTATCTGTATTGATTTGGACTTCAGAAAGTGGAAGGAAAAGGTTGTTCCAACCTCTCAAATTTTACTTCTGCCCAAAATGTTGTGCTCCTTCTTATGTTATTTAAAATCATTCCATAAGGCAGTTTCTTTCATATACATGGAAAAAAATCTATGATGTTGCAAAGAGCAAGCTGTCTTCCCGAAGTTAGGTTTGGACATATAAAAACAAAGATGGTACCGTTGCCAAAGAACCTCAGTATACATTTCTGTATTCTGTATTTAAATTTCTGTATTTAAATGTAAACTTAAATTTCTGTATTTAAATGTATTTTTAATTTGAATACCCTACATCAGCGGTCCCCAACCTTTTTGGCACCAGGGACCGGTCTTGTGGAAGACAGTTTTCCACGGACCGGGGTTGGGGGGAATGGTTCAGGAGGTAATGGGAGTGATGGGGAGCCATGGGGAGCCATGGGGAGCGGCAGATGAAGCTTCGCTCACTAGCCCACCACTCACCTCCTGCTGTGCCACCTGGTTCCTAACAGTCTGCAGACTGGTACCGGTCCACAGCCTGGGGGTTGGGGACCCCTGTTCTGCATGGTACCAAGCATAATAAACACTCCAAAATGTTTACTGAAGAATTACCATACATAGAACTTAGAAGATACATGCAAGTATTATATTTATTTTAATCTAGGTAGAGAAGTATATTTATATTTTTTATGAATGTAGAGTAAATTACATACAAAAATAATTTTTAATGGCCTACTTGTTTAAAATAATATTCAGTAGAGAAAGTCCAGGATAAAAAAATCGAGGACAAATCTCTGAATGTTTTCTGAAAATATATTTTTCTATTTCATTTATAGTATAATAATAAAAACATTGCATTATTACTTTTAATATGGAAAATATAATGAGTAATATTTCAAGTCATTGTACTAAGGGCTTCATATGCATTATGAATTATTTAATTCCTTGAAGAGTTCTATGAGGTGGGAATTCCTTTATTCCAATTTTTGAGAAGAAACAACCAAGGCCTACAGTTGCATGGCCTAGATCAGATAATAGTAGAGAGAAAACTAGGATTTAAATTCACGTCTGTCTTGATTGCAGAGCTGGAGCTCTTAATCACTCTTCCTCTCTTTTCCCAGGAAAAGAATACAGGGTTTGTCTGTATGGTGTTTACATGCAGATTTGTAAGCCGTGCTGAAAAATTACAAAATGAGAAATCATAAAAGAAAACCACAGACTTTGTGAATAATAGATTTTGTCAATGACATGCTGTTTTTGTGAGTTTCAGAACAAATAAGACAGTAAAATCGAATCTTTTCCTCCCTTTAGCTTTGTAATAAAATAGTATTTCTGGTGAGCTTTGTCGGAAATCGTGGCACGTTCACCCGAGGGTACCGAGCGGTCATCCTGGATATGGCCTTTCTCTACCATGTAGCGTATGTCCTGGTCTGCATGCTGGGCCTCTTTGTCCACGAATTCTTCTATAGCTTCCTGGTGAGTACATCTCTATATGGATAGTCACTGCTGAAAAAAAATACATAGTGCTGCTGCTTCTTATGCTTCTTCCTTTGATTTTTTTTTTGTTTAAGCAGAGTCTGGCATTTAGGACAAATTATGTTATTTTTAGACTTGCCTAGGAAAATCATACATTATTATTATTTTTAGTCTTTTTCTCTGAGAAACGACATAGGTGGTGCAATTCTTTATTTTCTCTCTGAGACCCACCTCTTGACCCAGGCTTTGTATAGCAGGCTGCTTTGGGTTTCTGCCAAATCATATTTCCCTTAGAGATTCTTCAACAAGAAAAGGGATATACTTTCTTGGTACTGAATTCATTGTATTTATTTATAACAGCAAATATTTTGTGTATCTTTAGAATGGCATATAAATAAAATGAGGGGGAAAGCCAACTTAGCAAAAAGATGATGAGTTGTTTTAAGGGCAGTCTTATAGTTTTAGATTTAATATGTCATTGTTGTTAAGCTTATTTACATATATCTATTCATTAAGTGGATTTTCAGATTTCTTCTAAAGTTGCATTTTGGTTTTGGTTTTGTTTTTTTGCTGGTTATCAGTTTTTCTTCCTACATATATGTTCTATAGCCATAAACCAGGAGAGGAGTCAATACAACTATATGGTAATGTTTTGAAACTTAGAGCATTACCAGGTTAGCATCATGATGCCAGAGGAGCAATTTATTTATATCTTCAGCTCACAGTTGGTATGCAGAGGAGAACACTACCCAATAAAATAATCCCTGAAAACAAGCTGAAGATCTAAAAACATTATGCTGACCTGGTTTGCTTGGGTCATGAGGGGCAAATTCATTGCCTCCTGCTTCCCTGTGACCTAGCTCACCCATGTAGGAAGATTAAGTAAGAAGCTAATTTTCTGTTTACCCTAAAACACTTGAAAGAGCCACAGTGAAGAGTGGATTTGTCCCTTATCAACATAAGGATACAAAATTATCTTCCAGCCAGTTAAGTTAGATTAGTATTCAGCCATCAAAAGTAGACTTTTTTTTCTGATCCAAGGATCCTAATGAATTCCTTCTTTGCTCTAATTCACCACAAAAACTGCATTTTAAAAAATCTGCCTATGATATGTAAAAGTCTATTATACCCAGCACTTTTCCCTGACTGTAATATGTAATATTTATTATAATGTTTTTGTACTTCAACCTCCTTGTCTATAAAATGGATAGGGGTAATATGAGAGACTAGTAATATCAAGACCCATTAAAGAAATAATATGAAAAACAGGTGAAATGATATATGTAAATCTTCGTTATTTAAGGAAAGGTTTTTGACAAAATAAAGGTGTATTTGAATTATTGTATGAGTTATTAATAGTAATGTTACTTTTAATTTACGTTAACCTTAACTTCCAGTTGCATTTTTCTCTCATCTTTTTCAAATCATACAACACTTATGCTAATTTGTTTTCATTGGGTTGGTTATAAAAAGGATATATTCCATTTTCATGTTTAGAGGACTAGAAGAAAATTTTAATGGACATAATGTCAAAATGGTATTTAGATGTATTTTTAATATTTTTTATGTTTTAAAAAAATATGAATTTGCATTCCCAGTTGTGTCCACAATTGCCAATCCTTTAACCAGTAATAGAAACCACACTCTAGATTTTCCTTTGAGAAATAAATGGAAGGAACCGTTCACCTGTCCAACATCAATACCTTTGCATTCTCAAGATTCTGATTCCACGGGTATGGAATAGGGCCCAGGAATATGCATTTTCAGCAAGTATCCTATGGGCTTCTGAAAACTATAAACTTTAGTAAACTATCCAAAAATGATCTGGAACCATTTCCAGACCTTTTCTTTAAGCCATTGTTCAGCTGAGGGAAAATCTCCTTTCTGTCAACTAAATGCTTAAATTAGTTAAATAAGCCAGGTCAGTAATTTGGAAGCTGAACTTGCATTACTTAATTTGTCTTTAGGGAAGAATAGGACTTTGTTTCTAAAGGTTGTATCTCCCTCCAGGAGATAAACAGATAGCAAAATAGTTAAACATGTTTTTGTGTTTGACCATCAAAAAACATCAGTGTCCTAAGGTGAGCAAACAAGTTAATATATTTACAGCAATTATTTGCAAGACTATAATTAAATTGGAAAGTAACTGTATAAGCCTCAAAATTCTGAAAAACAGAGTACAAGGCCCTGGTGTTTCTGAAGGGATGAGTGACACTGGTATTAATCATTTCAACCATCTCAGAAATTTTAATCACTCCCCATAGATAGCAGAAAACAAACCCGAGTTATTCCAACATCAAAAATACTATTCATTTCCAAACTGATACTTATGCCTTCGTTAAAGTAAATGTTAATATTGCTTTTAACCAACTTTTAATAATGAAACTTGTAGTTGCGAACGTATAATTTCAACCTTAAATATAGCAATAAATAAAATTGTTCTTAAAGTTGACTGCAGATAGCAAACACATACCTAGGTTCTTGACTAGTGCATATGGATTTTCTACTACTAAACACAAAATGGATAATAATCCATTATCCATAGAGGAAGCGAATTAACACTTGTGAATTATATTTCTGTTTATACTTCTGTTTCCAAAAGTATATACTAAAGTAATAGGTTTTGCCCTCAATCTACCTGTTTAGTAAGAAAGATGTTTGCATTTCTCAAATATTTTTAAATTTCATACCTTTTCTATTTTAGTGGGCTCATAAAAGTGAATTCATGTCATTTCACCTCTAATCCCTTGATTAAACAATCCGTTGAATGAATCCTTCAATTATTCATCAGTTAGTTCCCTAATTCAACATTCTCATGTTAGCCATTTTACATATTCTAGAAGCAACTGCAGAATATCAAAAAGACTAAAAATAGGGAATAAGTAGCTAAGTTGGTTATGTATCGTATTACAATTTTTCTAAATTCAAATTTGAAGCTATGCTATTACCATGTCTTAAAAAATTGATATTATGTTGGTTATGAAACCAACAGATGCACATTATATATTGGGTTAGAGCTATCTTTATTCAAAAACAGTTTATTAATACATTCAAACTGGAGAAGAAATACATATTTTGGTTCATTTTTAAGGTGTTATTTATACTGTTATTCTTTCACAGATAGATTAAAATGGCCTGCATTTGTATTTGTGATTACCTTTGTATTTATTCACCCTTTGCTTCATTGCATTTTTTTCCTTGTTTTTGTTCTCTTTGTTTTTGTAGCTTTTTGATTTAGTATATAGAGAAGAGACTCTGCTCAATGTCATAAAAAGTGTCACACGGAATGGCCGCTCCATTATTCTAACTGCAGTCCTCGCCCTCATCCTTGTCTACCTGTTTTCCATTATTGGATTCCTTTTTCTGAAGGATGACTTCACTATGGAAGTGGATAGGCTGAAAAACAGAACTCCCCTTACAGGTATTGCTGTTACCACTAAATGAGCTTGCTCTGATTGTGGCTCCGACTGGTACATCGCTTGCTAAGAGGATCACAGATGAAGGATGATGGAGGCAATGTTTTCTTTCATTCCTCTGAAAACATTTTCTTGTTCACTAAGAGCCCATGAGTGTGAAATACCCCTATGCTGTATGTTAGCTGACGGTGTGCATAGGAAAATCTTCATACAAGAAACGTCACCTGAGCTCAGTCTCAGTACAGAAGTTTCAACAGTGTTGACTGTACTCCCGGGGACGGTTGGCAATTTCAGTGCAGGGTAATAGCTTTGGGATTCTTTCTCTTGGGGGATGTCTCCCCCAAGAACTTCCAGCATCATTCACAACCATTATTTCATACATGTTTGCTCACAGTACATTATATTATACTTGAATAGTTGAAAAGTATAAATGCTTTGATTTGGAAACCATCAGATAGTCAGAAAATTTGCTATAGAAAAATGCTCAAAATATTGTCATTAAGGGGCTCTGTCCGTGAATATGTGGCTGTCAGAATTTCTGTGTGATATTTATTTTTATTGTCTGAGCTGGTTAGACATCACTCATTTATACTCACTGTGATTCTTGTGGTATGAGGGGTGATTCTTTCCATCTTACTTTGGATTTTTTATTTATTATGCTCCCTAATGGTTTCTTCTTTCCCCCTTTCCTACATTTTGTTGTTTTGGTTAAATTTTGTTCTTAGTCTCTTTCCTCCTCTCCTGTTTTGCTGGATGGACATCGCAGTTCTGCACTTTACTGATAGTTTCTCTGGGTGATTCCACTGCCTATGGGTTGCAGAGAAGGGAAACCACAAAATGACTCTCTCTTTCTTCAAACCATCGAATTTAAAAGCAGGATTTAATGAGTGGTGCTTTTAGAATATGGGATAATTAAGTGGCATTTAGATCTATTATTTAGTCTAAGTAATCAAGGCACGGAATAGAAACATCATATACATAGATTGAAAGTTATTAAACTTGAGACTGAATTTCAGACCTAGGTAGTAGTCTTTATTCACAGACACATGGTATATTTTCTGTTATGGCCTTTCTTTTTCTCCCTTAAATGTTACTTTGTCTAGAGTTTTATAGGTGTAAATATTTGGAGGAAAAGCTCATGTATATAAATACCCACAAAACTCCACTTGTACTAAACTATCTATGAATCATAAACTATCTGTTCTCAAAATTCTTTGTCTTAATTATTTACTAGGCATGGTCACATTGAGTTATTCAGTACAGAGTGAGTCTGACACTGAAGCATCACAATTTCTGAATTCAGACGTGTACAATCGTTATTGTTTTATGAATCTTGTAGTCAATAATTTTAATTGTGTTATTTAAAAAGTAAGTTAGTGTCCAGAGGAATGGATAAAGAAGATGTGGTACATATATACAATAGAATATTACTCAGCCATAAAAAAAGGAATGAAATGGGGTCATTTGTAGAGATATAGATGGACCTAGAGACTGTCATACAGAATGAAGTAGGTCAGAAAGAGAAAAACAAATATTGTATATTAACGCATATATGTGGAATCTGAAAAAATTGGTACAGGTAATCTTATTTACAAAGCAGAAATAGAGACACAGATGTCGAGAACAAACGTATGGATACCAAGGGGGACGGGGGTGGGGGATGAATTGGGAGATTGGGATTGACATATATATACTATTGATACTATGTATAAAATAGATAAACTAATGAGAACCTACTGTATAGCACAGGGAACACTACCCCATGCTCTGTGGTGACCTAAATGAGAAGGAAATCCAAAAAAGAGGGGATATATATGTACATATAGCTGATTCACTTTGATGTACAGTATAAACTAACACAATATTGTAAAGCAACTATACTCCAATTAAAAAAAAGTAAGCGTCATTATATTATGAATATATTTTCTTTAGAAATATAAAAAAGTCTTCTTTCCTGTTTTTTACAAAATAGGAAGCACGAAAGCTAAAATGTCAAGATCTTCACTAAAAATATTGAAATATAAAAAAGTCTTTCCTGTTTTTTACAAAATAGGAAGCACGAAAGCTAAAATGTCAAGATCTTCACTAAAAATATTTATACATATTTATATAAAAAGTTGTTGAACAAGAGAAAGCATTTGTAAATACTATAAAAATCTGGCATACAAGAACAGCTAACAAAGTTAAACTCTTGATTCTTCATAGACTGAGAGTTTTTGTTTCATAGAGAGTATAGTATGTGGTACCATGCCCTGGAAGAAGCACTCATATTTTCATAACATTTTAAATTTAATTCCTAATACTATATATTATATCTGTGGATATGTAGCATAAAGTTTATTCTTTCAATTATTCAAAACTATTTTCTCCCAAAGTTGAGTGAAATTATCAAACATAACACATCTAGGGAGCAAGTGAAATTGGGAATGTAAAGTACACAGTTCTTCAGTGAATGTGAAGAAATCAGTGAACAAAGAGAGGAGGCTGTGGTTCTAGAGCTGAATGGCAGGAGCATCACAGGTGGATATGAGAGCAGAGAACCAATAATTTGCAAATGGCCTTGGGCATTTAGGACAATGCGTATCCCACCTCTGGCACCAGTGGAATCTGACTCTGTAGATGCAGGAGCCTGCACTTCATGGTGTTCAGGGGAATCCATGTCTTAGACAAGCCCAAGGAGTTGGCGGGAAGGTAGTGTTGACAAGCGGAGGTTCCAGTGTCTCTCGCACTGCCCCCTCTTCCCCATCCTCAGTGCTGCCCTCCTGTTTCTACCCTCATTTCCTCTCCCCAGAAAATGGCAGAAACTTCCCAGGTGGCTTCCCCGCGCTCAGCCTCTCTTCTGCTTGTGCAGGTCATTCATTCCTACCACAGTTCTGATTCTGTGTCTTACGGGTTTGAAAACTTTGCTGGGCCCTGGGCTGGCTGCGGGATGCTTGGTTTAAAATCATTAGCCTAGAAGCTCTGCCTTGTCTGTGCCTTTGCTGGCCTCTGTACCTTTTGTGATAGGATTGTACCTGGAATTGCCCCCTTTACCCTCTACCTCATCTTCCTGTGTGTAAATCCTGTCTCCTCCAGATGGATCCTTCTCCAAAAACCTTTGTTTTTTCCTTTCTAGAATTCACCTCTGCCTCTCTGAACGCACTACCTCACTTTACGTGTACCCCACTCCCTCCATTCAACTATAATTATGTCTGTACCTCTCTGTATTCCCTAATTGACTGTGGGTTTTCCAAGGCCCTGACTCTGAGTCCTCAGAGCCTAGCACGAAGTCAGTAAATATTAATTAAGGGAACGGCTCCTGGGGAACACTCAGGAACCCCACCTTTCTGACCACGTGACGCTCACTCCACCCCGTGGTATACCCGTCCTTTCTGCCATGCTGCCCCAGTCAGGGTGCGGGGAGGTAAAGTTTGCGGCTTCCCTTCCTCGTGGACCCGAGCTCTCTCAGCTCCAGGGCTTGTGTTAGTGGCAACTCCAGGCCTGGTCTCTCTCCTCATCACACGTCCAAACTCCAGCCACCATTCCCCACTCTGCCTTCACCTCATCAAACAATCAGGCTAACCTTGGTGGGTGCTGTCCTGAAATGCACTGGAATATTTCTTCAGTATATAAAAATGAACTTAATCCTCTCCCTTCACCTTCCGGACTTTCCTTGGTGGCTTCGTGTGAAAAACAGTTTTGAGAGGAACGAACCTCTTCATGTTGTATTTGTTACTAACAACAGAATTTCTTATATGAAACTTGTTTTACACAGATAAGAAGGTTACTAGTTTCTTTTCTATCGGGGCCAGGGAGATAGGGGGTAAAGATGGATCCCTGGGGACTAAGGAAGAAAAGATTCTGAACAGGGATCTGGCAGAAGATTCTTGCTTCCCTGAGATGTTTGATGTCCTGTTCCCGGGAACCCACAGTTTACCGTTAAGAGAAGCCACCTCCTTCTCGCTCTACCTCAGCCATGGGCGCCAGTGGCTGAGAGCTTCAGGGTTACCAGCTACACTGGGGGAACATGTTTCTGGCATTTCCAAGCCAGAGCCCTGAATGCATTTGGCCATGGGAACATTGTTACACATGGTGGTTAGGGCCTGCAGTATTATTAGTAGTTTATCTCAGCCACTTTAGAAAGATAGAAAAGGCTTTTAGTGGGTTGGCCCATGAACCTATTCTCTATTTATAAAATTGATTCAGTAGGCAAAACTGTGTTCGGAGTTCTACACTAACTTAACTAAAAACTTTAGGAACACAGCTAATTTGGAGTAATAGCACATTTTATTTATGTGCCTTTGTAATTCATTTGCTCATTTCTTGTCACTTGCATATTTGTCTCTATACCATGTCTCCGTTGTGTGTTCTCAGGTAGCAATGCAGTTCCTGCTATGACTTTCACTTCAATCCTGGGAACATGTGAAAAGGACAACTGCTCACCCACAATACCAGCTTCAAATACAGGTCTGTAAAAAGGGCTCCAGGACAGCATGAACTCGATACTTCTGAAGTTATGTTTATTTGATTAAAGTTATTATAGGTTAGAGAGTTGCTCTAAAAATTTCATGGTGAGTTGAAATAGAAGAATGGAGGGTAGAAGAACCTAAAAGTTTCAAACTAGAGAAAGGATTCTCATATCCGTCATTTTGTATCCTCACCCTGTTCCTTACGTTATTTCTAATCATGAGAATTTATCAAATTTACCCTGTGGTACATGCTGCTAAAAATTCTGTTACCATATTGCAAAACCATACCACACTAAGCAAGACCCTTTCCACTGTATAGCCTTTAACTAAGAATATATGGCCTTTAACAGAAGAATCCATCCTTTAACAAAGAATGGAAAAGCATGGGTTTAGAACTCAAAAGGCTTGGTTATAATCCCTGACCTGCCACTTTCTAGGTCTGTGTCTTGCATATGTTATGCAGATTTCCTGGACTTTGTTCAGATGGCTTGTCCTGAAAGAGAGGAAGGAAGGAAGGGAGGGAGGGAGGGGGGGAGAGAGGGAGATCTATCTAGGAACATAGCTAGGTAGATAGATAGATAGATAGATAGATAGATAGATAGATAGATAGGGCATATGATACTTTCCCTGCCTCCAAAGGAACAAATGGAACCATGCATATAAAAAGAATTTTTTAAACTCTAAACTGTTCTCGAAGGATGTGGCAGGAATTTGGAAACTATGGCATGTGTGAAATTTAATGAACTGTAGAAGGCCTTAGTGATCTGTTTCCAGAAGCAGCAAAGATTTAGGGAGCATTTAGATATTTCAAGAGTTCTGTATATAAAAAAGGAATAGATTTAGTCTCTGTTGTGTCTACAGAGGGCAAAATCAGACTCAGAGAAAAAGAGGGAAGCAAGAGTTAAGCACAAGCGTAAGGATGGATTTCCCCACTTCCATCTGGAAGCACATTGTTTGGTCATAATGATAGAGCCTTTTTCCCCAAGTTGCCTTTTGCCTTAAGATGTCGGACTGTTGCTTGAAGTCCAACAAAAATGGACAGTCTCTTCTACTGACTAAATGTTTCATGCTCTATGACTTAAAGGGAGAATTAAACACATGCATATGTTCCATTTCCACGTCCCAGCAGCTCAGGCACTGTGAACAGCTGCCACTCAGACTTCTTTCCCCGCTGACCTCCTGAGTACCCATTTCAGGCCTATAAACCACAAACCAGCTCCTTCTCTACTTGTGTAGCTTTACCGTGCTCTGAAGTTTCTAAAATCCCATTACGTGCATCCTCTGGCTTATATACCTCCAATTTCTTCAGCTTCCTCACATATTCCAGTGATGACTCTTCATGTAACACTCCAAGGCAAGAAGTTGAGTGGTGTGATCATGTTTAGGATAGTGCAATTTGCAGTCACACCACACTCTTGACCCATATTGGCTAAAATGCCATTCTTCACTGGTTCAGCTGTCAAGCCATAAATGCCTGTTCTGTGCTCACATAATTGGGAGTTTGGGATTTCAAGTATAAAACCATGCATTTATGTCTATATATTTCTGCCAACCCATAATCCCAGGCTGTCCCAGTTTGTCCTGTGAATAGAGGAGGGGCTTCTTTTTTTTTTTTTTTTTGGTTGCGTTGGGTCTTCGTTGCTGCACGCAGGCTTTCTCTAAGTTGCGGAGAGCGGGGGCTACTCTTCGTTGCGGTGCGTGGGCTACTCATTGCGGTGGCTTCTCATGTTGCGGAGCAGGAGCTCTAGGCACGCGCACGGCTCACGGGCCCAGCTGCTCCGCGGCATGTGGGATCTTCCCGGACCGAGGCACGAACCTGCGTCCCCTAGCATCGACAGGCGGACTCTCAGCCACTGTGCCACCAGAGAAGCCCCGAGGAGGGGCTTCTTGACCAGTTGATCTCTAGGTTTCAGGTCTCTTCCAGTGCTCACGTGCCATGAGGCTCATGGTATCTTTATGGATCCTGATTCTATTAAGCAGAATATTCATTCTCTCTCATGTCATCCTCAAGTTTGATAAGTTCTAGAACATGGGTTGGCAAACTTGGGCCGTGGGGAAATATGAATTGTCACCTGTTTCTGTACACCCCTCGGGCTAAGAATGGTTGCGGCTTTTTTTAAAGTTTTTTTTCTTTTTCTTTAATGAAGAAGATGCAATGGAGAATGTATGTGACCCACAAAGCCTAAAATATTTACCATCTGGCTCTTAACAGAAAAAAAAAATTTTGCCAACCTCAAAAGATTTTCATTAAAGGTGTTAGAAATGCTGCATGGGGACAGTGCTAAGGACGGAGTCCTTTGGCGTGTGGCCACCAGAAACATGCTTTCAGATTAACATAGTCATGTTTTTTGCATTATTCACCCACAAAGAAATCTGCCTTGAATAAACTACCATTTATCCCGTGTTCCTCCTTCTTTTAAAAAATATCTCATGAGGCTCCTTCACAAAGCCTCCTTGCCAAAGCCCAGATACATAAAGTCTGCCAATATTCCCAATGTGAGGTTCGTCTGAACCCATGCTGGCTTCTCTTGATCCTGACTCCTTCCCACACTATCCCTTTAATAAAGTATCTTATCTGGGGGAGCAGATCAATCTCATTTGTCAGCGGTTTGCAGAATTTGTCATAATCTCAAATTCAGATATGCAGATGTTTCACTCTTCTTCCCATTTTCCACGATTCAAAAAATCACAAAGAGCTATTTCAAAATCTCAGACATAGTTTAAGTAGCTGGCTAGAATTAAATAGCTCTTAGGATCTGTCGGCCACCTTGAACATCAATTTATTGTTATAAGTACTTATCTCTTTTTTAATTCAACATTCTTTCTCTGTGACAGAGTATGAAAAAGGGTATGTTAACAAATTTACTTTCTTGTTAGCATGAGCATTTTAACAACATGGTCCCAAGTAGAGTAACCCTATTTCTGCCTTGCTCTTCTAAAAATTATTTCCTTTTTTAAAAAAACAAATACACTGTAACAGTGGTTTGACTTTAAGAGCAAAATATTGGTTTGCCAGTGAACCAAGAACAAAGCTAGTGTTCCTCCTGCCAGAGTCTATAAAGGCGGCTGACCCAGGGGCCCAGCACAGCAGCTGAGCCAGCAGTGCTCATCCACCCCTGGGCATCCAGAAGCCCTAAGGTACGGTGAGGGAGCTGCTGAAGCCCCCTCTCTGAGAATGAGATCCTCTAGGTCATACATGAATGGACATATCCCAGGATGCTGCCACCCAACTCGGTGCAAGTCTGCAAAGCTTAGGCTTTATACAATTTCCCAGGCATTGTTGTAGATGCTTAACCAGGTATTCTAGTGTAATTGTTTCATACAGTCTTACTCATTGTGACATTTTGATCTTAACGTTTAACAGAATGAAGTGAGTATTTTTGTAAAATAGGAATCGAGTTAAGTCAGATCAGTACAAATCCTCGGTGATGATGATATTAATAATTATAAAAACTCTGTGTATTCATTCATTCATTCATTCATACGGCAATATTTGTTGAGCCTCTACTCTGGGCCAGCCACCATATTCAAGACAGTGTTGAATAAAAAAATAATCCTGGACATTATGAAACTATAAAATAGTGAGGGAAGCATAAAAAGTTACAAAATACGGTACTGCAAATGGTGCTATGATAGGTAATCACAAGAGAGCCTAGCTGTAGATAAACAGAGAGGCCCTTCTGGGGAGGAATTATTTATTTAAACTGAGACTTGGAGGGTGAAAGGCCAAGAGAAAGAAGGAGCCGTTCTGGGCACAAGGAACAGCATGAGTGAAGGCCCTGAAGCATGTCCAAGGATAGATAGACGCTGGTAACCATCCTCATATTATAGGTAAAAACACTGAAGGACAGAGACATTAAGTTCACAGCTAGTAAATCAATCTAGATCTCTGATTCCAAGGCCTGTGCTCCAACCTTCTAAATTTTACTGCCTCCTAATTAAAGGATTAATCTCTATAAATTATTTCTTTCCTAACCAAAATTGAGAGATGGTTAAAATTCTGCCTAATATTGCCTTCCTCATAGAATGCTTGGATAGATGTTCTTTATGCATATTGTCTTCTGAAGGCAATTTCTTTAAAAAAAAGTAAATCTATTATGTATTCATCAACTGGAGTTGATTCTCTCCCCTCTTCCCCTGCCCTGCGGACGTTTGGCAATGTCTGGAGACATTTTTGGTTGTCATAATTCTGGGAGGAGTTTTACTAGCATCCAGTGAGTAGGGGCCAGGAATGCTGCTAAACATCTCACAATGCAGAGGACAGCTCCCCCCCAACCAAGAATTATCCAGCCCCAAATGTCTACAGTGTTGAGGCTGCGAAGGTCTGTTCTGTCGCAAAGTCTGTTTGGATATTGGTTTATACCTCCGAATGCAAACGCATTAAAGACTTCCCATAATACTGCTATCACCCGTCATTCTCACCTAATACATTACACAGAGAACAGAACTTCCCTTTTCCCTGTGGACAAAAGGTGACAATTCTTCCAGGTGTATTGCTCCAGGGGCAAAGTCTGCATTTTTTTTTAGGCTGACCTGAACTGAGAGCTGTGGGTGTGATTTTGCAGGGAAAGCTCCCAGAGTAAGGAGGAAAGAAACCTGGAGGGATTTCAGCACTGGAGGTGTGACAGAGACGCTGGTAGGATCCAGAGATGGTGGCAGTAGCTTTTCACGATTAGGGATCATTTGTAAATCAGTATTAAAAACTACAGGAAAGCCTGTATTAATCTGCTCTTTCTTCTGTGACCTTCTTACATTTGACATGGTAACTGATAAAATCCACTTGATTGAAAACTCTGCAGATCTGACCTTGTAACCCCTGCCACCTTTAAATCTCGGCCATGTGTGTCTAACTGCAAAAGTAGAACGAAAGCCAGAACCTGGTGTTTGTGGGGCAGCGTGCGTCACTTAGATGTAAAAATAACTTTGCTGTGTCTAAGACCAGGATGAAATTTGAATTTGCAAGCCCTAGCGTGCATTTGTGAAGGCCTTGGTTTGTTACCTAGTGGACAGCAGGTCCACATTACAAAAGGCTCAGACACGTGCAGTAGCATGATAACAAGCCTCTGGGAGTGGAAGGCTGAGCAGCCAGCTCCTGAGGAGGCTCCATAGGTGCGGGTAGAGTCATCCTCCCAGAGGCAGCGAATTCTCATGGCAACTGGCAACGGACTGCAGTTGAATAAAAAAACGGAAATCTTTTATTTCATTTGCTGCAGACCTCCCTGACTTCCTAGACAAAAATGTTCTCCTAAAAAAAAAAAAAAACCCGAAACTGATTTTCTAGAAAAGTAAGGCATTTTTTGAGGCAAAAAAATGACTTGCAATTATTTTCTAAGTAAAAATCATCTGAATGTACAGGAAAAAAAAGGTTTACAGATGTCTGACATTTATGAGTTCTTCAAATTGAATATATTTTGGTATTTTACTTTAATAAAAAAGATTGATGTATAGCAGAACCGGTCAGTCTTTATGTCACTCTACCTTTGGCTTCCTACTGGGTGCCCCGTGCTTTAAATTTTTTTTTCCCAAAGTTTTTTAAAATCAGCAATTCCATATTGAGGTGATTGTGAATAAAGGTCAAGGCCAAGAAACAAGAGGTTCTCAGTTGTACTCAGAATTTCAAATATGTCTCGATGACAATCTATTGCTTCTAAGAAACCATTAAAAAAAGGAAAAATTTAATTGTTAAAACAGAAAAAAATGGCATTAATAAATACTTTTATTCATGCAAGTCCAGAAAAATTTATAGACTAACACCTCAGATCATGGGGGAAGTATTTCAGAGTCAATAGAATATATTTTTATTCCTTTCCTCATATGAAACACCCCTATTTTGAATTAAGAAAAAATCCTTTCTAATACTCCTAAACTGAAAATGAGGATAATTTAACCTCATATTGTTTAAGTATAGAATTTGTTGGTTATATTAAAACTATAACTTTGCATGAGATTTGACAGCCATCTATCAATAATAATGCTAATTTTGATACTTGGAATTTATTACACCCTAAATATATGCCAAGCAATGTTCTAAGTTCTTTACATGAATATACTTAGTTCTTTTAAAATGTCTCCACATTCTATTTCCACTAATTCTTCCTTTATGCATGTAAACAATAAGCACGTGTCCTCTCACTTCTTTTATAACCACCTCTGTTTTCATCATTACCCCTTCGCCACCATTAGCTAGATCATTGTTCTTGCGCCTGAAATCTTTTCCTTGCTACCATCTGTTCTCTTTCTTCTTATATACACTCTTGGGTCCTAATGGAACTTTCTTCTGCATTCTCTTATCCCCCCAAACTAATATCCTATTAATCTCCTTCCTTTCAGTACTAAATTTTTCTATAAAACAATTGACCTACACTCTCTCCTTCAATTTCTGAATCAACCATCTTCTCTTAAACTGTTTGCCATCTTCCTGTGACATCTTCCTATGCTTTTCCTGATGACCTAATTGTTAAATCCAGTGACCTTTTCTTGTTTCTCATTGCCTTTGACCCTTCTGTAATTCTGATGTTTTTTGATACTCTCTTCATCTTTAAATTATTGTCTTCCTTAATTTTGGATCACAGTACTCTCCCAGCTCATGTCCTCTCTAGCCTTTTAAAAGTCTTCTTGTCCGATAAACGTAAAGATCATCTGAGATTCTTTCCTTGTCTTCATCAAAGCCCCGGCATCCAGTTCTTCCTTCCAAGTGGTCTGTTTCTGTGGTTTAGTGAGACCATCCTTTCCCAGGTCACCGCTGGCTGGAAGCTTCAGTCTGATACTTCACGTTGCCGTCTCCTTCATACCGAGTCCCGTCAGCTCCCGATCTTTCATCCTTTCCATTCTCACAGCCATTACTCTGGTGGAGGCTCACAGCACATCATGCCTGAATTATTGCAACTGCCTCCTAAGTGGTCTTTCTACCTCCAGTTATTCTCTCCTCCTCAGTTTACCTACTGTATCACCACTAGGCTACTTGTCAGAAATCACTGCTTTGAATGTGTCCTTCCCTACCCCCAACTCAAGATGTCCACAATGCTCCATTTACCTGCCAACTAAAATCCAAACTCCCTAGAGCTTTTCAGAGAGCTGCCAATTTATCTCCAGCCATATCTTACACTCCTCTACATACTGGTATTATTGGCTCTTCATCATATAAGCAATTTCTTTAACTCTGGGGCTGTCTGCCCGTGCCGTGTGAAATGCCTATCTACTGCTGTCTTAGTGCATTGAATACTCAAGGCAAACTCAGAGTCTGCATTAATTAGAGGGACTCCCTTCTCATTATCCTTAGTATTAAAAGTTCTCTCTCTATTCTGATCTCTTTGCACCGCTCTTGTGGCTTTTATTGTGTGTTAATTTGTCTTGTTATTTAAGTTCATGTTTTATCTCATACTGCTTTGCCAACTGGATGCTAAATCACCTTTCTTCTGTTTAAAATTCTCCAGTGACTCCCCATAGCTTTCAGGATAAAGTTTAAACTCTTTAGCTTGATGTATGATTCTCTCCATAATCTGGCCCCTACCTACTTCTCTTCTTACAGCTCCCGCACTCACCTGCATACCCCAGAGGCCCTGGCATCCCAATCCGCCTGCCGTTTCCCAGACACTCCAGATGTTTTTTCATGCCTGTTTGCCTTCGCTCATCCCATTTTATCTTCCTGGAATGTCTTCACTGATCTTACTGGCCAACCATGCCCTCTTTCAATATTCAGCCCAGGTGCCCCCTCCTTTAGGATGCTGCCCCCGACACCCCAGCCCATGAGATGCTCATCCATCCTGCCTCCTTAGTACCCGTGGTACTGCACTGCCTTTGTTCATCTCTACCCACATTTCCTAGGGGACCATAAGTTCCCTGGGGGCTGCAGCACTTTCATCTTACCACTTGTATTTCTAGCACCTAATGCAAGGGCTCTTGATATATTGAAATGAAGCAGATTTGGCATGGGGAAAGCTGGCTCTGTAGGTAGATCTCCACAAGGTGGCATTTATTTAGGTGAATTCATCGTGACTCAGGGCCTGGCTCTCAGCCTGAAGGCCTGGGAACTTGGCTTAACATATTATGAGTAGATCCGTCTCACAAAGGTAAAACCTTATTAACCAAGCTCCTAGAGGCTACTGTGTAAAACTGGCATTTCCCAAGCACTAGTTATGGAGT
The DNA here is from genome assembly GCF_002837175.3 of Physeter macrocephalus. Lineage (NCBI taxonomy): Eukaryota > Metazoa > Chordata > Mammalia > Artiodactyla > Physeteridae > Physeter > Physeter macrocephalus. The sequence continues at coordinate 73,605,300 of NC_041219.1, read as the reverse complement.
GAGTGGACTGGACTATGGCTGGCAGTGACCCTGACCTGGGCACTCTCCCCCTGTTTACATGTCACACAGGAAGCCAATTCTCTTTATGTATTTGCAGCCAATCTATTTTATTTCACAATGGCTAATCATGTGAATTGTGTGTGGATTTTACTAGCTCACCTCTTATTAAAGAGCAAACAACCTCACTTCTGAATTATTGGGGAAAGATGGGAGCACTTTCCTGTAGCTTCCATAAACGGATTAATCTGGCACTTAATAAGTCTTTAGTAAACATTGGTGTCATATGACCAGGTAGTTGCTGATTAAATAAATGAATGCAGATCCTGCCACTAGATAGAAGATTGATTGAAAGTCTAACCGTGGCAAAGTAGTATATAGACATAGTGCACGTGACTGCATTGCTGGAAAACCATATTTCTCTTCAAAACTTCCCTTAACTCTCTTACACATTTCTAACTATTTTCTTCGCATTCTTCCTAGCCATCACCACCACCAGGTGTCGGGGACCTAACCAAGCACTTTGCAGACTGAGCTTTCTCACTGTCTTCTCTGCCTTTCTTGCCTCGTCTGCTGTTCTGACTGCTGGCACCACAAGCTTTACTTCTTCCTCATTTCTCCTGTCTCCAAAAGCGGTTTTTTTCTTCTACTTTCTAAGTCAGAAGGTGCCTTGGTGCTCACCTCTACGGTAAGCGGTCCAGCACCGACTCTGCTGATATCTTTGATGCTGCATCTGATGCTTGCCCATCTCTGACTTCTGCTCTCCTCTTGAGGAGTATGTTCTAGAAAGAAGCAGCTCTGAATAAAGGGAAAATGCCAGATCCCTCGTCCATGTGATGTTAAAGTCAGCTTACAAGAAGAAAATCAACCTTTTCATAACAAAGTACCAGACAGGCTATTTGTAGTGGATCAGGTACACAAAATTATCAGTAGAAGGATTCTTTTTCTTTGTCCTTTGGCGGTTGTTGTTTTTACATTCACGCCATGACATGCAGACTGGCTACACCATTCCAAAATTCAGTGCCACTATGGTTCTTTAATCTTGTAACAAGAAGAGTACATTTCTGCTTACTTAATTTAGGAAATCCTGATTCTAGTATCCAATTTGGTGTGAATTTTTTATTATTTTAAATGACTTGAGAGATTACTACCATATTTGGTAACTTTATCTTTAAACAAAATAAGACTAGGAATTTTTCTGTCACATTGTATTTTTTTATCTCTCTCCATTTGTCCCTAAATATTTTCACATAAACACATTCACATAAAATAAATTATTTACATGAAATAAATTGTTTACATAAATGCATCGTGCTTCTTATCTGTAGCTCCATGCTGGTCATTCAGAAAGCTTAGACACTTACTGAAGAAATGAAATAGTATCTGCCCCAATTTGTGAGCCCTTAACTTACTATGCGTATGCCAATCTCTGTACAAAGTGTTTTACATACCTTAAACATAATCCTTAAATAACCCTCTGAAGGGTTTAATCCTTAAACAGACCTCCCCATTTTACAGAGGAGGATGTTGAGATTAAGTAACTTGCCCAAGTCCCAGTTCTGGAACAGAGTAGAATTTAAAGCTGGGTTCACCTAGCTTCCTTGTACAAGCTCTTCTCCCCCCGCAATACTTCTGCTTCCTGGGTGAGTTGACTGTCTTTTCAGAAGGTCTTACTGAAATCTCCCCACATCACGACAATGCGCAATGAACATTAGCTTTCTTATATTCTGTCCTTTTCAGTCTGTCATTTTCCATCGATGGAAGAAAAAATGATTTGGGGATATTATATGCGTGCTTTATGAGTCTGTGTCAGTCACAGGCTTCACGGGCTGCCGCATGGAAAATAACGTGTTATATCCCTTCAGAAAACTGTGTCCTGACACAGTTATAAAGAAATAGATCTTTGACAGTACATAAGAGTGTGTTTTAAAAGCATGAGGTTGCTGTACTGTTTGACTTGTTTGTTTCTGTAGCTGCTGAGGAATATGAAGATGGAATTGAAAGAATGTGTGACACCCTCCTTATGTGCATTGTGACTGTCCTGAACCAGGGCCTCAGGAACGGCGGCGGCGTGGGAGACGTGCTGAGAAGACCCTCAAAAGATGTAAAAGCTGGAGAAAAATGGTTTTTCAAGAAGCACATAATCTTGTTTTAACCTTTCTTAACAGCATTTACAGTATGGTTTTTGTTTTCAGGGTACTGTATGTTATGTTGTTTGCTTTAACAGTATCACCGTGGCCCTTGAAACCAATTCGTTGTATACTAGGATTACATAGAAACAGCTAATGTCCTAGAAATCTATGTATGTTAGTAGGGTCATGAACTCTGTCCACCTTTGACCTGTATATTTCGCCTATAGTCTTTACGGAGGAGTTGATTGTTTCGTAAATAACAGAAACCAGGCTGCCTTGTGTCTATCAGGTTTCTCAGGCATGAAGATTTACTCTTTGCCTCTGAATAGGAACAGCCTCTATTATTTATCGACGAGGAATATCAAATCTGAACAAATTCTAACAGGATTTTGTATATTCAAATGGCAAGCCTGAAAAATTTCTCATTGGCTACAACGTCTCAAGTGCCACGCTGAGAGCCTGAATAATCTCAGTCCTCCGACAGGCCAGCCGTATCACGTTGTCCGTTCATCTCATGTTTCCTCATCTATGAAACATCTAGGCTATCTGATCTCTAATGTGTATTTTAATACCATTTGTCAGGTAGAAATAAGCCTGAGTTGAATGTACTTAACTCTATAAGGCCAAGAACAAAATCGACCCCAGAAATGGACGGATCATTAGATCCTTCTCAAATCTCTAATCTCTGACCTTTGGGACTGGTATTTGTCTACCTTTTATGCAGCTTCTGGGATACGGTCCCACTGCACCAAAATGCATTTAGCACAATGACATGTAAAGTGGTTTTTAATACACAGTAAGTCCCTCCCTTGGAGAGGAAACGTGCAAGTCCTAGGGAATGGAAGGGGTCTGGGAACAGACTGGAAAGTTTTCCTCACAATACTTAAAGAAAACGAAGATAGAAAGTGGGTCTTATTTTTCCAACTTGGAATACTATTCATATTTAGCAAACAATGATTGACTATATTCTTTCTGCTAGACAATATGCTAAATCAACATGCCTCGAAAATGTGTGTATATGTATATATACACAACGGGGTTTTTTTTAATGTTTTAAAATTTTTTTATTTCAGGAGCCCTTGTTTGCTGCCCGAGTGGTGTATGACCTTCTTTTTTATTTCATTGTCATCATTATCGTTCTTAACTTGATTTTTGGGGTTATCATTGATACTTTTGCGGATCTCAGAAGCGAAAAACAGAAAAAAGAAGAAATTCTAAAGACAACCTGCTTCATCTGTGGTAAGTGTTCTAAAGATACTAAAATAATAGAGAAAGAAACTGCCCAGTAGAAAGGAGGGACTAGAATGATTTTTGTTTGCCATGCTTTGGGAAAAATTATTTCAAAATGAAAGCTGGGGGCTTCCCTGGTGGCGCAGTGGTTGAGAGTCCGCCTGCCGATGCAGGGGACACGGGTTCGTGCCCCGGTCCGGGAAGATCCCACATGCTGCGGAGCGGCTGGGCCCGTGAGCCATGGCCGCTGAGCCTGCGAATCCGGA